>NC_063059.1:10720729-10768229 GCF_018812025.1 Megalobrama amblycephala | reverse complement strand
AAGCCCTCATCTGCTTTTAGTTTTACTCATTTATTCATGTTTTACTGTACCAGATGAAACATGGAGAAGCCTAGACATCGGTGCAACGTGTGCGACAAGACTTTCAGTGAAAAGTCCAACCTGACGAGACATCTGAAGATCCATGCCGTTGCCAGGGAGACCTTTGACTGTGATGTCTGCAGGAAGAGCTTGACCACTAAGTCATCGCTGGTCAGCCATCAACAGCAACACCAGTACCCCAACATCATTTTGTACCGGCAAGGAGAGGCCAGGCTGCAGTGTACAGAGGCAGCAAAGTCTGTGGCAGAGGCCCCCAGCACCGTTGTTGACCCTACATGGCTGGATCCCAAGACAGCAGAGGCGGCTGCCAAGAGGTCTGGGGGTGAGCTGTGGAAAGGTCAGCTGGTCATCGTGTTCGGGAAGTACGCCGGTCAGACCTTCAGGTGGCTTCTAGAAAACGATGTCGGCTGACTGGTATGGTTGCTGTTCCAGTACTGCCAGCAGGGAGAGCAGAACGAGCTGCTGAAGTGGCAGAAGGAGCGACTGCTCGAGTACACCAGAGAGTTCCCTCCTGTCACATGGCACCTTGACAGGAGGTTGAAGGTAAGATAAACTCAGTTACCTTTTAGACCTGAGTAATTGATGTTAAGCAGTAACCAGTATTAGTAAAAGTATTATTTTATGAGATTATTCTATGGTTGTGTTTTATTTTCTGCAGAAAGCTCAGACTGTCCCCGACCTCCCTCAGGACCCCAACTACGCCAGCGATGCCGAGTTGTTGGCTGCTGCAGGTATAGTAGTATTATGCTGAAATTAACATGAAATGACTTTGTAGTATGCTGTGGAGCTGCTAGAACTTGTGTTTGTGCCACGTGAAATTCATCAGTATGTGGGTCATTCTACAGAAACGTCCCATTTTGGTATGACAAAATGTCTTAAAATGTATTTCTTTTTCTAACATTTAAAATTAGACCACATTATTATATTACAATTTGACTTCATGAATACACATAAATGACAGCTTAATGATTTTTTATTTTTTTTGTACATTTATTTAAAGACTGCATGTCCCCTTTTTTGTCACTGGTGTTACCTTACTTCTCTGGCATTTTTAAAACATTTTTATGAAATATTATTTCTAAATTTTTTCAGCACATGCAGTCAGAGTTACAGAATGATAATGATAATGCAAAAAATAAGAAGATTATGTGTTATTTATTTTAATCAGGTTAGTTAAAAGTGTGATTGAATGATGATAATTCAATTGCGCCACCATGTATTTGCTATAACAATGAAAATATCTGAAAAACAGTTATAAAAAAAGAAATGATGCAATCCTTTACATCTTAATTCTTGAGTGTAGCAGAATTCAATGGATGTAAAATTATTATCATGTCACATATGACACATTTTATTTAATGTGACAGACAAAAAACAGTAACACCAGTGACAAAATTAATCACCAGTGACGTATACATAGGACCAAAGATCCTTAATTTTTCAACTAAAATTAAGTAGACTGGACTAAATTTTTACATTTGGTGTACAATCAAAGACTTATCATTGACACTTAGTGAAAGCAATCAGAAAAAGATCATGAACAACATTTTAAAACTGTCTGTAAAATATGCTGTCTGTAAAGTCGCTGCACTGAATTTAGCTATATACCCTTAATTTAGCCATCTAAATTGCCCAAAGGAGGATTAACAATGAGAAAGAAAAGTTATAATCAGGTAATTTTAGTGCTATTTTATGCAAAAGAACTAAATGAATAGCTTTAAATAAAGTTCATCTATAAACGGGTAACACCAGTGACGGTAACACCAGTGACAATTTCATAAAAAGGTAACACCAGTGACATTGTTCATGAAAAAATGCATTTTATAAAATGGCTGCTGCAAGGTATCAAACCACATGTTGTCAATCATGATATATTCACTAAATCAAGTAATTTAATCCATTTGTATTCTAGTTTTTTAAAATTTCTAAAATATGACCTAACAATAAAGTAGGTCATTTCCCATTTTTCTTTCAAAATAAGAGATTTTTGTTAAAGGTAACACCAGTGACAACTCCAGGGGACCACTACTTTCATTAAATATTTTATAAGATTTATTTGGAATTTTTTTTTTTTTTTATGGCATTTACATTTATATATTTGATAGTTACGCATACATTATTGTATTTTAAATGGTAGAAAAAACTGTTTCTGAGCTCAAAATAAAGCACTTTCCCTCTGTACATGACTGTGGGGACGAGCACTTCTGTGGTGTTTGGAATTTTTATAATTAATTAAAAAACAAATATTGCCACATTGGTGGCTCAAGGTTTAATTGTTCAAATAACATATTGTTTCATATTAAAATATAAAAAAATTTGTAAAAGTGTTTTTCAAGTGTAATATTTCTGTAAAGTCTAGGGACAGAAAAGTGGACGTTTCTGTAGAATGACCCATGTATCGAGCAATGCAGTTGATACATTTTTGTGGTGTTCTCCTCTTCAGAGAGTGTCCTGGACAGGTCCGAGGCGTCGGTCAGCACGCAGCTGACCACCTGGGGAGACCTCGCCAGCTCTGTGTTTCAGGACGACAGGCCCGGACCCTCGTCCCTCCGAGAGACCTCGGAACCCGGTGGCGTCGTGCTGGAGGGCTGGCAGAAGTTCTGGGAGCAGCTGCCTGAATCCGCCCAAGCCCTTGGTATAGCCCCCGCGAACATCAAGTGGCTGAAGACCAACGAGACCTATGGGCTGTTCGAGAGGGCGTCCAAGTACAAGAATGTCAGGGGAGAGATGGCCGAGAGGAAGCTCTTTAAGGAGAAGATGGAGTTCCACCCGCCCCCACCTCCTATGGCCGTCAAGGGAGCTGTGCCCAACATGCTCTCCTTCTTCACTACCCCTGCCTTCTTCTGGCGCCCGGTCGGCGTGATGAAGGCATTGATCCGCTGCCCCAACACCAACTGCCCTGCACTGCCAGATTACTACCTGGAGAAGAGAGGGTACGGCAGCTACGCCAGGCAAGTGTGCGGCTTGAACTTTCATTATACCCTGCTGACCGAGAGGTTGATGTGCAAACACTGTCTCAAGCTGAGGGAGGAGCCGAGCCAGGCGCATGCGGACGACGCCGACGAGGAGGATGGCGCCCAACGTGCCCAGCAGCAGTACACCTGGCTGGCATACAGTCCGAAAATTCTGATGAACCTCGCCCCGGCCGTCAGAAGCATGTTCCCTGCCATAATCTGCGGCAAGCGTGCTGTGGACAGGAGTGTAGTCACCCTGTTGAGCGACCGACTCAACGCTGTCTCAATGAGCAAGGTGCAGAGGCTGCTGCAGCAGGGCCACGATGAGTGGTACGTGGAGCGTCGGGACCTGTACCAGACTCTCCTGTACGATGCCCACACGTTGGCGGCTGGATCGTCTTCGTCTCAGCGAGGCATCCTGTCGTTTGCCAGAGTAGCCGGCACTTACACCCCTCCCATCGCCCCGTCTCCCCTTCCGTCTGCTTGGGTCCTGAGGCGTGCGCACCTGATCCTGGAGATGGAGAAGATGTCCGTGTACAGGGACCAGATCCTCAGTACGACTGGGGAAATCTTGTGTATCGACGGCACGAGGAAGGGGGCTTTCATGAGTGCCATGGCGGGTGCCGTGCTCGCCTACAACAAGGCGGACATGATGCTCCTGGTCCAGGCGGTCAGGAACGGTAACCCAGAGCTCTACGGCAGGTTCTCTGATGAGGAGATGATGGCCTTCCTCAAGCCTCATCAGATCAGATCGTATGTAAGGCGTATTACCCGTGGGGTTGTGGTAAGTGTGGCTTTCATATTCAGGTATCGGTCAGATCCAGCTTTGAAAATAAATGTATGTGTTAAATGTGTGAATGTGTTTAATGTGATTAAACACTCGACACTGAGAATATATCCTATGTGTTACAGGAGACTGCTTTGGTGATAGAGTCCATCCTTGCTGAGTTCCGGGGACCAGCCGGCCTTGACATCGATGGCATTCACCTGTTCAAGTCGCCAGAGGCAGTCGACGCTCACTGGGCAGTTGCGAGCAAGCACCTCAGTTGCATGCAGGTGGGTTAATGTCTTTGCGGTCATCGTGTGTCAAAACCATTCAAACTTGTATATGGCAACATTTCAAAAGGACACCAGAATAAATAAGGACCTTGCAATATGTTGTGTGTTACAGGATCCCCCTGGCATACCGCTGTATTTGTCTGTGAAGGTGGTGGTGATGAACGGCGTCCCACTGAACAAGCTCAAGTGCCGGCGAGGCAGCAACTCTCTGGAGGGGTATATATAAAGCTTTATTGCAGACACATGTTCATATAGCACATCATACAGTATAATTTAAAAAGAAAAGTGTCAATGATAGTTTCAATGATACATTTTATTTCACAGCTCCAGTCATCACTTGTAAACATTGTACACAATAACAGTCAAAATGGAAACGTGTTTCAGGTATACTTGGTGTCCTTTGCCATGCAGTGGAACAACCGCATGGCATCGCTCCGTGTCGCTGGTGGTCATGGCCGGCAGACGTCGTGCTTGGACGCGCGGCAGATCCAGCGCGTCAACCAGCAGGCCGAGGTTCTCTTTGGCAAGGAGCATGTCCTGGAGCCCAACTTTGCTGCACCGATGCCGGTCCCCGAAGTGTATGAGCACCCCGACGAGGAGGAGCTCCTTGGTGTCGAGTACGCCATGTGCCAGTCCACCAGCTTCACTGCCAGGGACTACTACGTGCAGAAAGGTACAGTACTTGATCACACACTTAAACAATGATGACAAACCTGGTGCAAAAAAAAATATTGTTGTGTAGACACATTTGTGATTAGTACGATTACATATTTGCAGTTGAGGAAGAGCAGTCGCGTGAGGAGGAGGAGGAGGAGGAAGAGTCGGCTGAGCAGGGAGATGACGAGACGGCGGACGAAGGTCTCGGAATGTCTTCTGATACAGAGGAGGACCCGATAGACAGAGTCTGTGGGAAGCACGTCGTCCTCACCCAGGCAGAACAGGCGGAAGAGGAGGACAGTCCTGCCCTGCAGGACGCGCTGATGAGCCATCGACATCTGCATCTGCCAGGTATAGAGGAAGTGGAGGCACTGGCCTTGCTCCTCCTAGAACTGGCCGACAACAGCGACCACCACCTAGTGCCGGCTGACCTCAGGCAGAAGATCGCCGCCGCTGCCAGCTCTCTCCACGACCACGACAAGACCGCCGCCCGCTTCATCAAGCGGTATGAGTCCAGGTGGGGCTACACCTTGTTCGGTCGGTGCCTTGGGGCGGACTCTCCCGAGACCAGAGCAGCCCAGAAGACCAAGTTTGGCTGCATGAGGTACGCTCAGGCGGCACAGGTGACCGAGGACAGTCGCCTGCTCTACCTCCTCCTCAAGATGCTGAAGAACCGAGCGCCGGCCAATCAGCTCACCTCCCCCAGCAAGATCACGGCTTCTTTGAAGGGACAGTATAAGAGGATTGCAGACCGAGTCTGAGACGACCCCATCCTCGGCGGTCTCGCCATTCCACTGCCCAACTTGAACGCCAAGTCCATCTCGACCTGCGCTGCCAGGGAGGAGAAAAAGGCCAACTACGGGGCGATGGTACTGCCGAAGGTGACACCTCACCTGAAAGTGCTGTCGGACGCACCGTTCCCGGAAGCTCCTGCGCTGCCAACATCCCTCCCACCGCCAGACCGGCCTCAGGTCCAGTACCAGCACGTTCATCACGAGGCTGGAAAAAGGCGTGGTGAGAAGCGGAGGTAAGTTGTCATAAGCACTTTGTTTCACCTGTTGGCTGTGGAAAGCAAATAACACACACGTCATATCAATACTCATTACATGTGTATTTTATATTTCCAGATTATTTGTTGAAGAGCCAGAGCCTGTGCCTCCTGTGAACCGGCCCGTTCAGCCCACGGTGTCGTCCTCCTCCACTCGGCCAAAGCCTGCTGAGCCCACCCCCATTCTGCCAAGGCCTGCTGAGCCTACACACCTCGAGCCAAAGCCTGCTGCGTCCACCTATGGACCACCCCCTGTGTCGGCAGCACCCATACTGCTGGTTCTCCCCGCACAGCCACAGGCTCCCTCCGTCCTGTTTCGTGGGCCATCGTGCAGCCAGAGCTTTGTACCTCCTGCACCAACAGTCAAGGCATTCATGCCGAACAAGTCCTCGCGGCCATGTGGGGCTTGCCACGTGCCTAATTGTGGTGGACAGCGGAAGAGGTACACACCTTCCAAGGACAAAGTGGCTGGAAGCACCCAGAAGATATTTTCCTACTGTCCATCCACTAGGAAATCCACCACCTCTGGGTTTGACAATGTGGTGTTCGACAGTTTTGAACACTTTAAAAGTGTGGTGGATGCGGAGTTGGAAAAGAGGAGAACTGTGTAAATAATTGTAAATAACTGTGTAAATAACTTACCTGTGTGATGCCACTTCTCCTATGCCATCTGTAGGAGAGAGAAAGAGGCTTGTTTGTGTTGGTTTGTGTGTTTGTTTGTACTTGCTGAAGCACTTTGAAACACAATCTATTTATTTATATAGTTCAAAAGTTCAAAAAAATGCACTTTACAGTTTTACTTAAGAATGTTCTTGTGTTTGTTTTTTTTATTATTATTTATGTTGCTGTTAAAATGCACTTTGTAGTATCTTTTTTTTTTATACAAACATGTTCTGGCATATGTTCAATATCAAGGCCAATCATTTTAAACTTAATCAGTTCTGATCTAACACAATCAGTTTACATACCCTTTAGTGGTTGTTCATGTTCAGATAATCTGTGTTTTTGTCATATGTGTTGTTTGTTTGTCTTTGTCAGCTTCATGTCTTTGTGATGTTTGTATGTCTTTGTCTGCTTCATGTTTAACAAAAGTTTGCCAAAGAAAACACACAAAAAAATGTAACAGACAGGAATGGCTTGAGCCTTTATTTGTTGATTAGTGACCTGAGTCTTTGGATAATCCTGTTCTTTATTGGGCTTTGGCCTGTACAAACCAATTGTTCATTTGGTATGCAAGTTTGTGTTTTTAATTGTTAAGTGTTTTTGATTATTATTAATGTTATTTATGTGTGCGTGTCCTTGTGATGTTTGTATGTCTGTCAGCTCCATGTTTAACTAAATGTTTGCAAATGGTAGTAAATGTTTGTCTCTCGTGTTCTCGCTCGTAGATCTGTACCTTGTCGTGGTGAGCGAGCTTTAACCCAAACAGATCTTGTTTACTTGTGTTTTCATGCATTGCCTTTTAAATGAAACACATTCTGGGTGAAAAATAAAAGTTGTAAAAGTATTTCAAGTATTTTGGAGTCTCTGTATGCTTGGGTTTCAAGGGGTGGGATAGTGTAAAAAAAAAAAACACATCAAAGCAATTAGAAGTCCTTGTCTGATACATTTGATGCACTGATACATTACACCCTTTCTTAATTCAGCCCAAAAATGTAACAATTGCACACTGTTCCACTTGACTATATGAATCTCATCAGCTACATCAACTCAAACTATGATAATAATAAACAAAACATTCAGCAGACTAGTGGATTTCAATAAACTAGGCCTTGTACAGTATATGACCATTTCTGTAAATAACACTTCAGGGCATTGACCACCAGATGGCACCATCCGTTTTGATCATTTTCGATCAATCCCAGGGATGAGCAATATGTACTTGGGGGGGTCATGAGCCATTCCCAGGCGGTCTCCCATCCAAGTACTAACCAGGCCCGACTCTGCTTAGCTTTCGAGATCAGACGAGATCGGGCGTGCTCAGAGTGGTATGGCCGTAAGCTAAATCTGCAGCCAAGAGTGGGCTATTTAAGATATTCAAACACCCATTATTCATGATGATTCACGCCTCCACGCATACTGTGTTTCTTGACAAAAAGTGTCTTACAAAAATCAATATATGGTTTTATATGAAGGACTAGGCAGGATAATTTTTACATAATTTTGAAGCAAAAACTCTAGCCTCCAATACCCAGAAGTCTTGTGAACACAGATTTAATATATATTTTTTGGCCTTATTTCAGTGACTTAAGTTTGTTTTTTTCAATAACCATGCATAAACGTTATTCCTTCAAAAACACAAACATGTACATACATGTTCCTCACATATTATGGTAGCCTAGTTTGTGCTGAATACAGCGTAATGACACTTTTTCCATTAATATGTTTATGAACAACTGAAAAAAGCACAAATGTCAGGGCATGTCAAAACTTCTCCAGGCCCCAAATCAGCCTCAGACTCCAGAGGGTTAATGTCGAAATCATAGCTGGCTAACTTTGCCACCCATCGCTGCTCACAACAATCCAATTTTGGCTTTGTCATGATATGGGTCAGTGGATTATTATCAGTGAATTTATTACCTCTTAGCCATTGGCTAAACTTGTCGCACACTGCCCATTTTAAAGCCAGAAATTCTAATCTATGAGCAGGATAGTTTCTCTGAGACAGAGACAGCGATTTACTAGCGAATGCGATAGGCCTGGAAATAGTGTCGCCCTGTTGCACTTGGGAAAGAACAGCCCCAAGGCCATCCAGTGGAAAGCATAAAAGGCTGATCAAAGTTTGGAGTTGTGCCAGAACCACACTATTAAGCAAGGACGATTTCAGCATCTCAAAGGCTCTGACATGGTCATCAGTCCAGTGTTCACGACTCAGCTTATGGCCCTGTGAAGAGCGCTTCAACCTCCAACCACCTTTAGATTTTCTCGTCTGCCCTGCAAGCAGTTCAAAGAGAGGTCTACCAATGGATGAGTACTTGGGTATGAAATGTTGATAATTTACCATACCAAGAAATTACCTTATATGTTTCTGACTCTGAGTCACGCCATCCTGTTCCATCAGATTAGTCATTCTTGCAATACTCTCAACTTTACAACAAGTCATTCTTGCAATACTTTCAACTTTACAAGGGTCAGTAGACACCTGTCTCATCAACTATGTGTCCTAGAAACTTAACTGACTTTCTGAGAAAATAACATTTCTTTGGTGACAGTTTCAAGTTGTGTCCACGCAATCTGCTAAAGACCATTTCCAGTCACTCCAAAGCAGTCTTTTCATTAGGGGCAAAAACAAGAAGATCATCAAGATAACAGAGTAGGCTTAAGAAGTTCTGATCACCAAAAATTGCTGTCATCATTATCATAAAACTACCAGGACTATTACATAACACCTGCGGAAGACCGTTGTATTCGTACAGCCCCATTGGGGTTGTAAAAGCTGAATATTTCCTGTCATCAACATGCAGGGGCATATTTTAAAACCCCGATGTGAGATCCATGGTGCTGAACAAACAATTACCACCTAGTGCAGCCAAGCAATCAGCTTGGTGGGGAAGCGGGTATGCATCTTTGGATGTTCTTTTATACAGCCACCGAAAATCAGTGCAGATGCGCAGGTCCCCATTCTTTTTCCAAACCAGCACCAGTGGAGAGGCAAATTCGCTGGTTGACTTTCAAATTATATCTCTCTCTTCCATCTCATTAAGTACTTTGTGAAGAACCTGATAATGACTCGGAGGCACTCTCCGGTACAGCAAGCGAAAGGGTCTGGTATCAGTAAGGTGAATTCTGTGCATGAATCCCTCAGCCCTACCACAATCAAGATGATGGCAGGAGAAAATGAAGAGTTTGGTTCCAAAAGGCAATAACTCCATTTAGATTCATTTGAGTAAAAAGGTGTTTTCTTTACCAAGAAAGTGGCAAGATGTTTCAAACATTCACATAGCATCTTTTGGTTATAAAAATATTAAAAATTCAAATCTACATTTTAATTTTAAAAGGTTTGTTATAAAAGCGTATTATTTTTTCCCCAAAATGCAATAAGTCCATGACACATTTTTCAAAATGCAATTAATCCATCAATATAAAATGTATTTGTCATATTGAAAATACACAGCAAAGTAAGTTGATTCACATATATGACAGCCTCTGAACTTTGTCAATACTAATCTTATATCAGAGGTCGCGTTAACCGAAAATTATCCGTCATTGACGGAAAAATCTGAAGGCCGTCCGTCATTTTGACAGATTACACTGAGGGTGATCTATAGTAAATTGTAACTGTAATTCACACCCCTGTCCAGTTGGTGGCAAGTGTGCTCCAATGTAGCAGCAGAGCTCTGGATCCAGAACAGAATCTTTTGCTATGCGTTTGATAATGCACAGGCGAGTACCCAGAAGCTACAACTCTCTATCACGCCACATTAAAGAGCGTCAAAATGGTATTTATTGCTTGAATTTCTTAATGAAATGGACAGAATTTGAAATCTGAGACTGTTTCATATCAAAAGCAACACAAAGCTTTAAGCTTATTGCGATTTATTAGATGGGAGGCGCACTACTGTTTATTCATCAACTGAAAACAGCATATAGCCTACCATAAGATCCACTGGGATTTAAGAATCGATATTATTTTTATGAATGTGACCAAAACAGCAAGGAGACATTTTAATTGTTTATTAATAAAGTAATGTTTTCTGAATCAATGTCGGCTGCAAAGATGAAGTTAACATTACTGACTCTCATCATCTCCTCATAGTGGAGATAGAGAGAGAACGCACTAGAGAGAGAACGCACATTTCATTCGGTTTAGTCTACATAATCAGAGTAGCCTATTTCTTTTTGTTTTGAATCATTTCGTTTTCGTTAAAGTAGATATTTAAAGCTTTCTATAGATATATTTCTCATGTCTGTGAGTCAAGCAGCTGCTGAGTTTTTCATTTAGCCTGTAAGACGTGCTCCAGTTCACGCGCCAGTGATCGCGCCCGCGCCTCCATGTCAAGATTAAATTGCCTGCTATATATTTGCTTCTTATTTATTAAATCCAGGCAGTTGGTTGATGAAACATTGATTAAAATTAAGATACAATTTTTACAAAATGAAATTCACTTTAAAGAAAGGTTTTCTACAAAACAAAACTTAATGAAGTGGTCAAAATCATGTCTGACCCACTCCATGTCTCTCGATATATTGCGCATCTTATGATGCATCTTACTCATGGTGTTCACTTTTCATAATCAAATAGATGAATTTAAAACATAACATAGGACTATTTAAACAAATATGAAACTACGTTTTCTTTAAAGGCTACAACACGTAGCCTATAGTATAGTACAGAGAAATTTCATGTTAAAGTAAAAGTTACGCAGTCTAATCTGTTAATCTGTTCTTCAAAATAAATGGATAAACCTATATCGTCCTGTAGGTTCATAATTAAAAATGAAAATGTGAACAAAAATAAAAGCAATTAAATGTGTTATTATAATTAAAATATGAAAATGACGGGTAACAGTAGATTATGATGGAATTTTTACGACCCTGTCCGTCAAAATGTCAAAAAGTCTAGCGCAACCTCTGTCTTATATACAGGTATTTTACTAAATATTCAGCCGTCGCTCCCAAAATGAATTCAAGGAGTCATCTTGTTAATGTTATAAATGAATCATGTCTCCATTTGTTATTACCAATTAAAGAGTATCTGGCACCACCACACGGTTAAAATAAACACATATGCAGAGTACATTGGTATTAAAAACGGCTTTTAAAAACTGTCTATGATTCAGTTTTGGGGACCATGACAGAAGTTTGATGCTGTCGTGGAACAAGCAACAGCCGGCATTGTTCCTCCTCACGACTTGAGTGCCTCGTCTTCTTAATCTTCTCACGTAAATGATTACATTTCGATGACTTGCGTTTCTTCCCCACCGCAGAAACCACCACAGGTTCATCAATGCCATCAAAATTATTAATTTTTCTTTTCTTTTTTTTTTTTTTTTTTTTGTTAAATCACAAAGTAAGGAAAACTAGGACGCCGGGTGTATTCAGGCCAGCGCCATTACTGTTTTACAGTACGTGGAATGGTGCGCTGTGATTGGATCAGTGGATATATCGCATTCTGCAGAGAAAGGAGACTGGTGTTTGTCATGTTTTGGAAAGAAAGGGAGAAAACATGACAGAATAACACGACGGATATCACATTTTGTGCAAAATTAATAAATGACTTTTCAATACCGACCAGATACAATACTGATTTTGGCGGAAACAAAATTTTATAAAAAAATTGCATTTATCGTGTTTTGTAACCAAACTCTTCAAATATCCTCATACCGCAAAACAAGGTCCAGAAGTTGTTTCTTACAACCTTCAGGAACCTCACTTGAGTTAATGTCCAGCCCTCCCAGACCAACACGTAGCAGCTGCTCATTTAACTCATTTACCCCTCCACCCTGGCTTGATGTGGAGTCAGCTACCTGAGAATAGCTCAATAGAGGAACATCTTTACTGATAGGTACAACATCTTCCATATATTCAAGTGCCACACATGCATACACATCAGCGATCTTTGCATTGTGTCTAAGCAATATTTGCTGATGAGCAGGGGCGCAGGAGACATTTTCAAAGTGGGGGGGACCAAACTGCGTTTGGGGGGGGCGGTGTTGTTAATGAATAAATGTACATGTAAATCACCACGGGCGGTGCACGTGTGCATGCGTCTTTCCACGATCATGGGCAAAGGAGCTTCTTTGAAAGGCTGAGCGGAATGCGGGAAATGAAGTATGCCCGGGCCTTAACCGCCTTACATTGTAATGGACTGGAGCTCACGGTTCACATCGGGAGAAATGGCAACACGGGGGCACCGCGATGCGACCGCAAAGGGCACTTTCACTTTCACGATCAAAGTGCATGCCACTGATAAGCATTATGCAGTATTACAGTAGCCCATACACATACATGTTGCTGGTCGAGGCAATCACTTTTGTTTAGCTTTCAGGGATCTCTTTTATAGATGCCATCAATGCTTTTACCTTTCTAGATGTAATTACAGAAATCAAAACAGTCCATAAACTATAAACTTCAGTCAATCCAGCTCGCGCATCAACCTGAGAGATCAGCCTCCTGTCAAATTTCTCGGTTTCTGAATGGACGGTTTAGCTTGATTGACAAACGCTAACGTTCGGGCATGATTTATATACCATCGACCTGTCCTAAAACGTTAGCATGCTTTGATCGATTGCTTGGAGATCGCATGTTTCTCCGTTCGAGAGCGCATTTCCTGT
Source organism: Megalobrama amblycephala (assembly GCF_018812025.1). NCBI lineage: Eukaryota > Metazoa > Chordata > Actinopteri > Cypriniformes > Xenocyprididae > Megalobrama > Megalobrama amblycephala. Next base: position 10,755,177 of record NC_063059.1, on the reverse strand, counting down.
TCACATCCGTGACAAAACAGTTGATTATTTACGAACGAAAGCTCAAAGAAATGTGAAAATGGTCTCATTTTAAAGAAAATATCCTAAGCTAAAAGATGATATAATTTGACTGATTGAAGCCCTTATCAAAAGTGCGGGGGTCGATTTCTCTCTTTTCAAAACTGCAGGGGTCCTGACCCCCCTGTCCCTCGTGTCAACGGCGCCCCTGCTGATGAGACATGTTAATGAGCTTCAGTGGTATCCACCCCACAGAGGAGTGCAAAGTCTACCCACTAACACATGTCTGGGAGCTGATCTGGAAGTAGTAGGTTCAGTAATCACAGTACTACCTAGAGAAATACCTGTAGCACTAGACTTATCCAACTTTCCCCACAGCAGGTATTCACGCCCGGGTTCTAGACACACTGCTGCAGTACATCTGACTGTACCAATCTTATCTGGAATTTCCCCACCCTTCCAACGTTCCACTCCTGCTAACATAGAAAGAAACTGTTCAGATTCTAAATCAGCATTCAAACATGGATGAGACAATGCTTTCCAGTAGGCAGGACAACGTTTAGACTGTTGGATCACATGTTTGATTACATTTGTCCCTATTATAAAGTCATCCAGTTGGCCATGAACAATCAGGGTATAGGCACAATGATCTTACAGCCATACACTTCCATTTCAACATCATAAGCAGATTTAGGCTTTGCTCGACTGCCGCCACAGCCTATAAGAACTACATCAAGTAGTTTGGCCTCTGCATTTTCACTCATTGGGTCTCATTCATGAAACACGAGCAGAACGAATTTTTGTGTAAATCATGTGTAAAGTGGTTCTGGCGTAAATTTTCGGATTCATTAAAATGTTTGTATTTTCCAAATGTTAGTTGGTACGAATGAAATCTACACCTGCTCCCAGCCACGCGTAAATAGTGCGTTTAACATCCGAACGTTTTGCTCATTAATAAGGCTGCATTTTAATTCACCTTAATAAGGTACATTACACAGCATTTTGAAAAAATATTATATATAGTAATTACATACATTTTTTCTTTTTACTTTTATTATGAGAGCCAGTAATAGCATCTGCAAATGGAGCACTTTAATCAAATAATTAATTGATTTCAATAGAGCTGGGCAAACTAATGGCCCCAAATGGCCAAAATTCTTTGTTTGGTGTCATAATATGATGCCCATATATAGTTGTCAGTCGGATTTAATGGGCGGGATTTATGGTAATTGAGAACGACTGATTGGAATTCATTAACACACACATTTCACTATCACTTCTGACGTTTACGAAGTATTTGTGAATCAGGAGAAGAGTTTTCGGGAAGGTCTCTTTATGCGCAAATCACTCACATAGTTACTCGTATATTTATGAATGTTTCATGAATGAGACCCTTTGTACAAGCTATTGAACCGCTATCGCGCATGACACCAAGAATTAACTTGTTCCCCGCAATGACTGGCATGTAAAACAAACTGTCGCTTCTGCATATTGTGTTGGTGTTCTGTACAATGACATTTTCAGTTGAATCACAAAAGTCTTTGGGCAGCGTAGACGCAGCTTCAATATCAACATCAGTCATATGGGAGTTGCTACCTGGACCCGTACACCCCCCCCCACCATATACAGGTCTATCAGTTTCCCCCTGTCTGACTCAGCGCAGTCAAACTGTCGCTTCTGCATATTGTGTTGGTGTTCTGTACAATGACATTTTCAGTTGAATCACAAAAGTCTTTGGGCAGCGTAGACGCAGCTTCAATATCAACATCAGTCATATGGGAGTTGCTACCTGGACCCGTACACCCCCCCACCATATACAGGTCTATCAGTTTCCCCCTGTCTGACTCAGCGCAGTCTCTGCGCTGAGACACTCTGCGTGGACATGCATTGTGTGTGTGACCTGAGGAAAAACAAGAGAAACGTAGCCTTTCTCTAAGACAATGAGTTTTGATGGAATGAGTTCGTGCTTTACAGACATTGCATACTCTCACTCCGTCGCCTTGTCTAAAATCAGCAATGTGCGAAATATGAGCATTGCTATTTTGCGCCACTTTCTCAAGCACTTGTTCTAGCATACTCATCATGCGGCTGAAGATTTCCCCATCTGGTTTCCGCACATTTTGTGCCGTGGAGGTGACTGTGTCAGTACAATAAGCACCCCATAGCTGACTTTGTGCAGGTAGAGGAACATTGGGACAGCTTGCCTGTGCATTAGATTCACAAAGTTCAAATGGCTGTGGTGGGTCATCGCACTGAACGACAGCAGCAGCAAGGTTTCGAAGATGAGGACTAGCATGTCTCAATGGTGCTTTTTTTTTCTCTCTGGTAATCATCCAACCTCCGCTGGATGTCTCTCGCATTCCACTCGTCAATTGGCTTGCATTTAACCCTTTCAAGTGTGAGTTTAAAATATTCTAACTGACCCCCCAGAGTGAGGTTGTTTTTAAGGCGACCGTTATTTTAGAACGTTTGCCCTTATTGTTTCCATGGCGATGTGTCATGCGTGTCACGAACGCTGAACACAGCCACAATAACTCTGTATGACAGATGGATCACTATTATTTTGTTTTTCCTTTTTTATTTATAATATATTTGCGAACTTGCTTACCATGTCATCAACTATATGATATTCCGATTCTCAAATATGTGTAAGTGAGTGTGTTTTGTCATTTTAAAACCTTTATAAATGATCTTTATCTTGATCTATAATGTGAGATGGGCGCCGCCATCTTAGTTTGCGCTGCAGTTCAGAGTCCTGTCAGTCGGATTTACAGTTTCTCCCGAAATATATGCAAGTAAGTGGCTGGTGAACTGGATGAATAATATAGTAAACTTTATAGTTACTTTGGCCCATTATGCGTGTCTGATATGAATAAATGTCAGCAAATTATATTTGAATGGATTGTCATTGCTGCTTCCACTGATGTCTGACATCAGTGTGTATTTTATAAACTCTAAATGTATTGTTTTAATGGTGCTTATGTGTATTTAAATGTCTGAAACCTTAAAAAAAAAACATTATGTGGCTGAAAACATGGCATAGCTGTGATATGACAAAAGCTGCGCGCGTCCGTCTCGCAGCCAAAGTGCGAAAGCACAGTTTGAATCTGGCAGTTATGTGACGTCGCTGAATGTTCGAAATCCCATATGTGGGACCGTACCACTCAAAGGGTTAAAGAGGCATGACAACTCAGGGTCAGGGCAGTGTTTTACAAACATACGCGCCACTTCCATGCTAAAATTATCCATAACTCTACCCTGTCTGCACAACACTTCTTCAGCCAAATCAGCTGCTTTGTTAAGTCTAATCCAGTAATCGACTGGATTTTCTTTTGGCTCTGGACATGTGGAATAAAAATCAGCCAGAAGCAAACAAGAAGAAGCATTGCTGAAGTATTTGAGCAGTATGGAATAGATCATTTCAGGGTGGCGTACCACATCCAGAGATACATCACTCCTTAACCCAATTTTTACGATGTCTCTCGCTTTGCCCATTAGTTTCGAAAGTATCTTGTAAGCTTGGTCGGATACTGGACACTTCTGTTTGTTTAGTTGAGATTTTGTCAACTCAATCTAATCACAGACAGAGTATTTATCAGAACCGTCACCTTTAAATATCACTGGTTCCCTGTCTGCTTTAACATGAACTGTGACTTGAGGCGTATCTTGTCTGACGCTATCAGAGCCCACATGTCTGCTATTCTGTGAGTTACAATTAGCATTTATAACTCCAGTCTCAGCAAGTCTTGCCATGATCGAATCACCTATTTGGGTTCCGAGTCTACCCATCATATCTGTCAACTGTTGCAATGCATGGTCTGTATTAACAGCTCATGGAGTGTAAACAAAAGGCCCATCCCCCAAAGATGGTCTCATTGTCGGATTAGTCGTGGTATGACCATGCCCTATACCCTTTTCAATATCGTTCATAGATTTCCAATCCCTCCACAAAATAACTTGTTGCTTGTCATGCCACTATTATTCAACCCAGAAAGCAAAACACCTCTCCCTCTAGGGTCAAATGGGCTAGTAGCATCATAATCTGAAGGAAATTTCTCAGCCATTATTTCAAAATGGATGAGGGGGGATAAAAGAAAATAGAAAACAAAAAGAATAAAGAAAAAAAATCCTTACAAAACAACTAAATTACACATGAACTTGTATAAACAGATTAAGTTAAATCACTAATGCATTGCAAATTGAATCCTAGATTCAAATTGAGTCAAGTTCAAAATGAGTCCAAAGTTCATCAAATGTTTCACTTGACTTAAAAATAAAAATAAAAAAATAAAATACTGTTCAGAATGTAAAAGGAACGACCAACCAGTCTACTATTCGTCCAGTCTTCTTGATTCCGCGATGAAAACATGACGTTTCAGCAACCACTTGGCGATCTGCATCATGCGGATCTTCGTGATGTGACGAGTCACAGCACCGGTGTAAAGCCACCTTTCCACTGTACACGACAAACGACAGCCGATGGACCGGAAGTCATTCATTTCCAATGGAGAATAGTACGGGGGCTGCGTGGAGTTCCAATCATATGCGAATGCGGAAATTTCGGATCCGATTTGAGCTTCGGATGCATTGAAATATTTGAACTTCTGCAACTAGACAGTATGCGACCGACCGGATATTAGGTATTCTAATCAAAACTATTAGCGCGAAGTTAGAATTACCAACATTTTAACACTTTAACATTATTCTGTAAACACTATTTCTGTAAAATGGCGGTTATTAATAATTATGTCAATATATATATTTTTTTATAATTATTAAATCAATTTTTACCTTGATTAGCTCTCTAAAATCTACAATGTTTTTATTTTAGATGTATTGAGGGACATTTGCTTGTGTGGATATATTAATACATGCACTAACGTTACATTCATTAAAATCGCTCAGTTTACCACGGTGAATAAGCAGAGGGTAAAGCCGCCTTTCCACTGCACACGACAAACGACAGCCGTTGGACCGGAAGTCATTCATTTCCAATGGAGAGTAGTACGGGGGCTGCGTGGAGTTCCGATCATACGCGAATGCGGAAATTTCGGATCTGATTTGAGCTTCGGATGCGTTAAAATATTTGAACTTCTGCGGCTAGACCGTATGCGACCGGCCGACCTGATATGATGTATTCTAATCAAAACGATGAGCGTGAAGTTAGAATTACCAATATTTTAACACTTTAACGTTATGTAAACACTATTTCTTTAAAATAGCGGTTATTAATAATTATGTAAAAAAAAAAAAAAAAAAAAATATATATATATATATATATATATATATATATATATATATATATATATATATATATAATAATAATAATAATAAGAAGAAGAAGAATTATATATAAATATATATATATATATATATATATATATATATATATATATATATATATATATATATATGAGCAATATCACACGAGTAGCCGTGCAATATGGCTGTATATCAGCACGCTGTGATTCGTCCGTAGGTAATCACAGCGTGCTGATATACAGCCATCGCACAGCTACGAGTGGGATATTGCGTTTATACAACAGTTCGACGGCACGAGTGTGTAAATAAATAAGAACAACAACGGACTAGTTATTAAAAAAAAAAAAATAGGTCACCATTTACGCTGGTTATGTGGGTTTTACAAATATTTAACGAATGAAAAGGATTTTAAAGGTCCCGTTCTTCATGATCCCATGTTTCAAACTTTAGTTAGTGTGTAATGTTGTTGTTAGAGTATAAATAAAATCTGTAATATTTTAAAGCTCAAAGTTCAATGCCAAGCGAGATATTTTATTTAACAGAAGTCGCCTACATCGAACGGCCAGTTTGGACTACATCCCTCTACTTCCTTCTTTAATGACATCACTAAAACAGTTTTTTGACTAACCTCCGCCCACAGGAATACACAAGAGTTGCGTTTGTAGAGTGTGTTTGTCGCCATGTCGGTCCAATCACCGGGTCTGATTCCGGCTCAAATTGATAGGGTAAGCGCGTGCATCTCCACGTTATGGTAAGAGGCGTGACCTTTCCGGGCAAGATGCGCCAGAGCCATATAGAGAGAGAGTTGCGACAACTCCATAGACTCCAATGGAACGGTTTTTTACAGCAATGGCGGCTCGTGGAGCCTCTCAATAGTTCCCGGAAGTAGCAGCCGCGCCGTAGAGTTACAGCAGAACAGACCGTTTGTGATGCACTTTTAAAAGGTAAGCCGTTTAAATTATAATATTTTATAGTATCAGTACATCTGAATCAAATTAACTTGTGTATTAAAGCATGCTAGCTGATATTGCTCACTAAATAAATAGTTCCAGGGGATGTTATCAGATAGTAGATTAGATAATAGATTAAAACAATTTATTCATCGTTGTGTAATTAGAGAAAAGGGATTCTAAACGGGGTTAAATATAACTTTGGGGCTTGTGGTGGGTGAAAGTGGTAAAATGAGAATATCCTTATTCCTTATTAAATGTACAACCCAGGTGAAAAAATACTATAGTAAATAGTATTGTGTTTTTGAACCATACTATAGTAAATTGTAGTATACTATATTATAGTATTTACAACACGTTGTTAATGAATGCTACAGCATACTGCAATATAGTGAACTGATAAACTGTAATAAATACTGTAGTATACTTTAGTTTTTTACTACAGTATACTGTAGTGTATATTGTAGTATAATATACCCTAAAGTTGTAGAAAACTTAGTACAGTATTGGGTAACGTAATTTGTTTATATTACTATAGTTCTTTTATTATCACAGCAACTATAGAATTACCACAACAAATTAATTCAAGTACTTTACTATAGTATGGTTCAAAAACACTATGGTATTTACTATAAATTACTATAATATTTTTTCACCTGGGAATAAAGAAAAAAATACTTATTTTAGAATTTATATTCGAGAATGTATTGTGATTCTGTTGACTGTCTATTATGTGTCAGCTCAGCTGATTTTTGGATTGATGGGGAGAGGGAAGTTTATAAGTGAGATTAAAAAAAACAATGCTTACAAGCAGCAAAAAAAAAAAAAAAAAAAAAATTATATATATATATATATATATATATATATATATATATATATATATATATATATATATATACACACACACACACACTAGGCTAAATGGGAAATCATACTAAATACCAAAACTGTATATTATATACTACTACTGTATTTAATTTCTCCCATTTTGTTTCCTTTTATCTTGCTTTCAATACAAGCACAAAGGGGATTCAGATCCTGAAGACTCCATGCAATGATGCTGTCACCGCCAGTCTCTGCTCCTTGGATTTTGCAAGCTTTTCCTTGCTCCTTATTTTTAATAAACCTTTAATAAACATAAAAGTTCCCAGTGTTGTTTTTTGTGAAAAAAGGCAGATACACCTGTATATGATTAACACACAACTTGGCGCACAATCTTTAGTTCTATTTATATTGCTCCTGTTGACTAGAACATAACTTTCTCCTTTCCGTGTCAGTGTTGAAACCATGCATTCATACTGCTTTCTCTGAGTGACTGGATCATCCTCATGCAGCACTGCAAACCATAGCGGAGACTACAAGAACATGTAGGAAAGGACAGACGAAATGCTTGACATGCAGTTTATTATAAATGTATAAATCCATTGTATACTAAATCAGTGCAAAAGTCAATGTGTGTATAATGTTTTATTTTAGAATTGAATATATTGTGTATGAATGTATATATAATAAGTGAATGGGGTGCATAAGAATTGTAAACATTAAGATTAATTAAATTTCACTTCATTAAATTTTTCATTTCACTTATTTGCAATGGGTTTTTTAAGACAATCACCTGTCACCTGCATGTCTCCTGTCCCTGTAAAACTATAGTGAACATGACATAATTGCCCTTAACTAACATACAAGTTTAAAAACATAAAAATGCTTCAAAACAACTGCAACGTGATCTTTAAACAAGGTAATGTTAGCCAGAAATATGTTAACAAGGCAGGCAACGCTGGTTGAAAACACTAATCCTCAAATATTAGCAGGTTTTTATCTTTTAAAAACAACATTGCTGTAACTACATACATTCACATGTCGGTGTATTATATAAATATTGTAAACCGATGCATTTATTGACTATAAATTACCAAAAATCACGGTTCTGTCTCTCAAACCCTATCATTTTGAATTGCCACCGAAGCACTTTCTGGAACTATCTGAAGGCTACACGAATCACGTGACGATCAAGCGTTTTGAACTTCCGTTGTCGCAACTCTCCCTGCGTTCCATTCAGAAGGGCTCTCATCCCTATGCCCTAATCCCTTCAAAGGGTTTACCCTCCGGAGTGAGAGCTTCGAAGGGATGAAGGGTGAAGGGATCAAAAAAACTCTTCTTTTGGAATGCACTTCTGCGTCATCTTAACGAGACAATCAGGGTGGAGTAGATTGTGCAAGCTGCGCCCTTTATTTAACGTTAGTTTATTTATTTATTTATTTTAGGTTTGGCGCATGTAGGCTATATTGTATTTATGTATTTTAAACATTTGAATGGACTGATAAAGGGAGCTGTAAAGTATTTTTGTTTAAGTAGAAAGTCGTTTTGACCATAATAATGTACCAAATCTAACTCATATAAATATTAGGCTACAATAGTACAGAAAAATATTATATATTTAAAATATGTATAAAATATTATACATACCTTTATAGTTAATCGAACTCTGAGCCTCCTGTACCCATTCTGTGACGTCAAACTTCCCTATGCAAAGGATCATGGGGGCCCGAAGTGTCCATCAGTTGTTCCCTTCGAAATCCTTAATTCCGAAGGGCCCTTTGAAGTGGCCAGTTTTGAGCACTTCGGTTTGGAACGACCCTTCAATATGGCGGCCATGATTATTTTCCCTCCGAAGTGCCCTTCGGAAGGCGATATATCCCGTTTGGAACGCACTGCATGTCTCTCTATGGCTCTGAGATGCGCTAAACTGCTGTCGAATCACAACACAGGAACCGCTGGCACAATCAGAACTCGTTACGTATTTCTGAAGGAGGGACTTCATAGAACACGGAAGTCATCAGCCCGTTTTTTATGGCAGTGGAAACAGCGGTATACAGATAAGTAAATTATGTGAAAAATACTGTGTTTTTTTACACGCGAAACATGAACACATGTTATATTGCACACTATAAAAACAATCAAAGCTTCAAAAAAACACGAAAAACGGGACCTTTAAAGAGCTTGTGACAAAAGGATCCTCAAACTGTCAATCAAACCTCATTAATCCGCCTCACCTCGTGAATGAAGTGCGCACGCAGTTTGGACATTTCCTCTGTGCAATGCAAAGGTAAATAAAGATCTGATGTTTGAAAAAAATTGTAAAGCGTTTTCTTTACTCAAAAAACCATATGTTTATAAAGTTTAATGTTTTACGTATTTGAAGAGCGGAGAAGAGTCTGATATGTCCCGTCTAGTTGTAGCCAATATGCATGTATATTGGATGTAACGTACGTTTATTATTATCAAATTTAATATAGCACAATTCGACTTGCTCTGGAACAAATAATAGATTAATAAGACCAAAGATTGCCCGTTCTATGTACTCAAATTGAATTATGTCTCATGTTTAACCACTATAAGAGGCAGCGGCAAATCCCTGAGGCACTGGCCGAGATTAAGCTGTTCTCGGTGGTTACAGAAGCACTGAACGGCCGCTGACGCACTCGAGCTTGCATCTCCGAAAACGTCAAAACAAATTGTAAAATAGGCGCTGTTATTAAATATGAGTCACATATTTCAGGTCTAAACAACAACATTCTCGCCTAAAAAACTATTAAAACTACAGTTCGTGGTACAAGAAGTAGTATTTGTAAAATGACGGTCACTTCAAGCGGAGTGATACAAACGGTGAAAAGGCAGTAGGAGTGCTGTTATCACTGAAATATCGCGTGGCTATCAGCCAATCAGATTCGAGAACCAGACAGAACCGTTGTATAAATATATATATTTTATGATTATTAAACCAATTTTTACGTTGATTAGCTCTATAAAATATACTAGTATGTTTTTATTTTAGATGTTTTGAGGGTAATTTGCTTTATGGATATATTCATACATGCATTAACGTTACATTCATTAAAATCGTTCAGTTTACCATGGTGGTTGCTGGATTGGAATAAGCCGAGGGTAACGGTTGCTTCACTACCAATTTCAAAGTTCCGTGCGACTGCTGCTAGGGGGCAAAATGAGACAATCGGATGCGAATGTCTTGTGCAGTGGAAAGGCGGCTTAACGGTTGCTTCTAGTGATGTGTCGTTCTTGAACGATTCGTTCATTTTGAACGAATCTTTAATGTGACTCGGGAAGAACGAGTCGTCTCGGGGGGTGATTCGTTCAGTCGCGCATGTGCAATATTCTACAGGTTCTGTACTGCTAGTAGTAGTTCACCTGTTGATTCAATTGATTAGTTAATTTCATGAGTCTTTCGGGTTTTGAGTCGTTCCTTAATCACGTGACAGACCCATACGCTACCAATGCATTCTGAGCCGGTGTTATGAAATATTCAGTGTCTGAGATTTTCGGTGACACTGGGCGGAGCTTACATGAATATTCACGTTTCCTGTTTTGAGTTAAAGTGCCACTGAAAATGTTAATGCACGCTCTTCGGCTTACATTAAAGGTAATTAGCATATGTTTCAGCGTTAAACGAAGTGAATTATATTCTGTTATTGATGCACAAGATTTTATAAGCTATATTGTGTGATGTTGTGTCATGTGTTAGTTATGTTTGATATGAACACAGGCAATGATTCGCCAGAGGTGTCGTTAGAATTCGCTAAACGAGTCAATAGTGTTTTAAGTAGCCTATTTTTGTTGTTTCTGTATTACCTTGAGTCTTTTAAGTATGTGGTTTTGAAAGTTTGCCAAAATGTATGGTAGCATAATAATATTAATTGTAAACTCCTGTGGTGAAGGCAGCAGTAAACTTTCCTAGTTTGCAGAAGGACTTCTAATCTGGGTAGATTTGTATTTCTATATGTAATGTTTCAAAAATTGCGCACATACAAGAAACCATGTTAATGTACTTTAAATATAGTTTATTTATTATCCAAATAGGCCACAGTGAATTATGCATGTGATAACTAATATAATATCTATAGCAAATATTCTTACATTCCCCAAATTTGACTTTTGCCAATAAATATCCCTGTACACCAGACAAAGCATACACTTTTATTTTTCACTTTTTTTCGAACATGACAGTGTATTAAAAATTTTAATAATACATGTTTGTTGTAATGTCATTTTATTATATATTTCAGATTGAATGTGTCAATAGCAAAGGTATCACTGGGATCACAAGAGCAGACCAAACTTTAATTTGTCTGGGATCCCAAGACCCTGTGTAAAGTGTGTTAATCTGTGTTTAAATACAAGTATTTTTGCTAATTAAATATGTCATATGTCGTGACTTCTCATTTGTGAATAAAATTCCAACACAGAATCAGTTGCTCTTTTTTTATTCAAAGTTAAACTATACTCTCATTATTTACTTTCATCTTTGATATTACAGATATGCAAATTACTGGTCTATTATTTTAGCAGCTAATTTAACATAAATAAAATTTTAATTGTTATGGAAAGCTTGTAGAATACAACTAATACATTTCATTGTGAATATTCTGCAGGTTTGATCATTTAGTTCCATATAGTTTCATATCAACACTGTTAAACTGAATCCTGATTCACAGTGCTTCGTTTTTTCCACATTGAAATTTTATTTTGTCGATGAAATGCATCATTTTGTGGGAAAAAAGATTGAGAATGTTTCCTAATAATATGAAAAAAATAACACTTTAGGATTTAATAAAGTCTCTTTAAAAATATTTACCAACTGAGCAAGCAATTAAGAAATGACAGAACAATCACAGTAGTATGTATATATGTCTGATTATCCACATAACAATAATATTCCTCATACTTTTGCCAATTGTCTTCTCCATATAAATATTTTTAAATAAAACCTGCATTAGTAACTTTTAGTTTTGTAGCTGATCAATTTAACCACTTGTAATTCAATTTTAACATTTTAATTGTTGTGGAAAGCGCATTAAAATAAAACCTTGTGAAAGTGCTGCAGGGAAGCTAATATCACTGTCTCATGTTTCTATTCATAGAGAGCATTGTGTGTTTTGCAGAAAAGGATAAAGAAGTTTTACATTAATTCATGCAAGTCAAAAACATAAACGGAACATAAATCTAACTCTCAATGTGTTTTAAAAATAATAATGTCTGGTTAAAGTTATGCAGGCTATCTGAGAAAGCAATATAGGGAATGACACAATCACAACTGAAACTTTTATTATGCAACCACAGTTACATTTATACAAGTTATCTTCTCAAACGAACTAAAATAAAATCAAAACAGTTGTAGCCTACTAAAACAAACAAACTCGATGTTGGCGCATTTCCTAACGATAGACCACCAGTGGCTGTAATCACTACTAAAGTATATCTCAGGACACAATGTAACCTACAAACAATTGAGCATACATAAACAGTTATTAATAAAAAAGAATCATAAATTCATTCGACACAATCAAACACAATCACGTTACAGAAAACAGTTCCGTGATCCAAGGACAATCCACTAACACTTTCAGTGGCGCTTTAACTCAAAACAGGAAACTCGTGAATATTCATGTAAGCTCCGCCCAGTGTCACCGAAAATCTCAGACACCGAATATTTCATAACACCGGAAAGAGAATTGATTAGTTCTTTTTATGAGTCTTTCGGGTTTTTGAGTCCTTCCTTAATCACGTGACAGACCCATACACTATGCTGTGTGACCCAAGCACATTATATTTATTAGTAAATAACGTTAACTCTCCAGTTTTGTTTGAGTTTGTGTTACAACTGTTAAAGCTGAAGTTATCATAACCTTGATGTTTTAAACTAACATTAATAATTCAAATTCAAAATGTTATTTGCTTTTAATTTATGTCATTATGTCCTTTTTGAGCAATCTTCTTATACATATATTAGACCAATATGTCAAGTCTGCCTAGGAAAAGCAATTATTATAACAGCAAACTCAAAATTGGAGTAAAAATGAACAAACTAGGCTATAAATACTTTGTATTGTAGGCTTGGATTATTATATTATTATATAGCCTAGTGTTTATTTACAGATAGACAGTCAAAAAGATAAATTAATCAATATTTTATTTATAACAGGGCTTTTATTTATTTATTTATTTATAATAACACACCACAGATCCTCAAGAAACAGTAACAAAAACAGTGACAGAAATGTCAGAAATAGCGTATGGGTCTGTCACGTGATTAAGGAACGACTCAAAACCCGGAAGACTCATGAAGAGAACTAATCAATTCTCTTTCCGGCTCAGAATGCATTGGCTTAGTGTATGGGTCTGTCACGTAATTAGGAACGACTCAAAAACCCGAAAAACTAATGAAACGAACTAATCAATTCTCTTTCCGGCTCAGAATGCATTGGTTTAGTGTGGGTCTGTCACGTGTTTAAGGAACGACTCGAAAACCCGAAAGACTCATGAAATGAACTAATCAGTTCTCTTTCCGGCTCAGAATGCATTGGTTTAGTGTATGGGTCTGTCACGTGTTTAAGGAACGACTCAAAAACCCGAAAGACTCATGAAATGAACTAATCAATTCTCTTACCGGCTCAGACTGCATTGGTTTAGCATGGGACTGCCTGTCACGTCATTAAGGAATGACTTAAACCCGAAGACTTGTCAGACAAGATGTGAGGTGAGCTTAATCAGCTTGTCATAAACTGAAGACCCAGGTAATGAATAATCATTTCTGAATCTTATAGCATTGTAGTTTTGTATTGTTTGTAGTGGGATGAACGTTTGCATAAGTAGTAGATGTGTTGGGGAAGTAACACGTAACATTTTAATTACATTTTGCTAAAATGAACGAAATGACTCGAAAAAAGATTCGTTCATTTTGTTGAACGAGACTCAAAAGTCCGAGTCAGTAAAATGATCCGAACTTCCCATCACTAGTTGCTTCACGACCAATTTCAAAGTTCCGTACGACTGCCGCTAGGGGGCGAAATGCGACAATCGGATGCAAATGTCATGTGCAGTGGAAAGGCGGCTTCACGCTTCTCATCTGACAGCACGTAAATCACCGGCAGACACAGAGAACTGCGTTTCATGCGATATTTACTGTAACACAACAAGGAGAAAGTATATCCTCTGGCGACAGTGGGCATTTACACTCATATGCATCACCACTCAGCATCAATAAACTTCTCTGCTGTTGCTTTAAACAAACACCTGAACGCGACGCAGCGCGCATCTGTCTCAAGAGAACAGTTTTATCAGTCAAGATTCGAACAAATAAACATACCTGTGACACAACAAGGAGAAACATATATCCTCTGGTGACAGTGGGCATTTACACTCATATGCATCACCACTCAGCATCAATAAACTTCTCTGCTGTTGCTTTAAACAAACACCTGAACGCGACGCAGCGCGCATCTGTCTCAAGAGAACAGTTTTATCAGTCAAGATTCAAACAAATAAACATACCTGTGACACAACAAGGAGAAACATATATCCTCTGGTGACAGTGGGCATTTACACTCATATGCATCTAAAAGAGCAAAAGAAATGAGAGATTCACCTGTGTTTGATTAAAAAAAGATGGTGTCAGCCATGTAACGCACATGGTGAGCAAGTTGCATCTAAACTCTATAAAGTTCATCAAATACAATCACAGTCACTTAACATCTTGTTTCACAACATGACTGAACTTCAATCTTAAAGGAACCGTATGTAGGATTGTGGCCTAAACTGGTACTGCAATCACTATAAAAATACTGTAGAGCGGTGTATCCCCTCCCCCTACCCCCCTGACTCGAGGTTGCCAGATGAGCTGCAGGATTCAGCAGAAACGTAGGCTGCTTCAATCATAGACAGTAAAAGAAATGGACACAGCGACCCCATTGGAACTCAATTGAGTCAAGTGAAGCCCATTTTTAGCGATTTTTAGCACTTCCGTTTCTGACGCGCAGACTCACACTAGGCTTGATGACGTCAGCAACCTGTCTGACAGATGTAAATCTTCTAGTAGCTGTGCGTGCAAACTGCCATCGTTAATCTTGCAGAGACGGCGAGCTTGAGCGGGGAGTTCTTTGGCGTGAGTGAGCAGGAGTAAGTATTCTGATTAATTAGTTTGTATAGTATTTTAAAATGTAACGCCAGTACGCCATATTAAGATAATCTCCCCGACTGTCTGTGAGCTTCTCCTCATGTCTATACGGTAATTTCTGTACTGTGCGACAGAGAGTCGAGTGGTTATGACGCAATCGTTAGCCTATTTTTACAAAAACTGTTTCTACGGGGCCATAATGTAACATAGAAGGTAATGGAGCCCTTTATACATTGTCGTGTATCTTTGGAAATAAATAATGGACAAATGGATTCTTTAAACGCCTCAGATGTAAAGTTATTCACTGTCAAAGTGACGCCAAAATGAATGGGAGTCAATGGGGATGCTAACGCAAGTGAAGTTCTGCTACAAGATGGCAGCACGCGGCCGACTTCAACTTCCGGTCGACTTCCTTGGGCACTGGCTTCAATGAGCTTCCAATGGCAAGTGACGAACAGACGTACACATTAGGCTAAGTTTTTTTTTTCTGTTAATTCTGTTTATGCTTCATGAGAGATATTTTGATAAGTAATTATGTATTTAAAAAATGTACTAATTGTCATTAGTTAAATATAATCGTACAGATTTATGCTCGTATGTGACAGTATAATCGTAAAGATTTATGCTCGTACGTGACAGACAGAACGGTAACTGTTAGTCTAACTTGTAACGTTATTTATCTGTCATTAATGTAAGTACAAGCACAAGCCTATGTGTAAACAATATCAAAGATACAGCTATTCATTTAGCTGATGCTATAAGTGAAAGTGGCCAGCTGTATTTTTTTACTTACCCTGCAGCACACGTCCATAACGCTAAAATATGTGATGTGAAAGATTACATACATTGCATGACGAAAAAAAAAATAATCGATTTACAAGTACTAAAGTTTTTGTCATAAGTAGGCTAACAAAAAACCAAAACATTTGCCACAGCAATTATAATGCGGGACAAATTCAATATCACCAATGGCTATCACAGGGTTGTTTTCAGTTCCATCAGAAAATATTGTTAGAGTAACTAAATTACATTAGCAATGGTCATACAGGTCAACTTGCAGCATGTGTAACTTAGTCCACGATATACGTGAAGAACAAATGACGAATCATTTTTACAGAGGTAACATTAGGCTACTGTCTCAATTACGTTTCAAATTGCCATAATGGGCGTGCTAATGTTGTTTTCCTCAGCGTCTCAGCATAATGACAGAGCATACGTCCATGTGAGCTAACGTTATGTTACTTTGCACAAACATGCATAACTTTGTTCGACTGTCATGAATATATGAAATGTCCATTGACATCAAGTACAAGTTAGCCAAGCATAGATGAATCTTACCTGTCCAGGAGAAAATTAGCAACGTTGGCGTCTGTGTTCAAATTCTTCTCCGTTTTCAGCCGTCTCCATCTTTCAAAAGCATCTCCAATACAAATTCTGGTTTTATTTCGGACTTTGTCACGACGAATTTCTGAATTATAACGAGGTCTTTTTGATTTAGTAACATTAGACATTTTTATCCGACTGGAGTTAGGGTAGGTTACAGCAAAGCTGGCAACACGGATCCCGAAACACTACTGACTTCGTGATTGGTAGATAGGTGGAGGGAGGCGCGTCAGGCCAAAACACAAAATGACAACATCAACATCAGTTGAGGGCTGCAAGTCCACTTTTTAAATGACAATATCCTGGCCGGACTACTTTTGTCAGTGATATAAGTATTTGAAATGAACATGATTTCTTAATGTCTAGTGACACATCAGGGCCATTTTATGATTAATTGAAATAGATTTCTTACGTACAGCTCCTTTAATATTATTTGTGAAATTAACAAGTAGGCCTACTAAGTTGCAAAGAAAACTCATTTCACCGGAGCACATTTTACCTACCACTTCTCAGCATCAATAAACTTCTCTGCAGGGGTGGGGGCGTGGTTTCACAAGCAAGACAAATGACCCACTAATTATTACTACTTAATGTCGCCACAGGGGTCTCCAAACAATGAATAAATGAACAAAAACACTAATTTTGGTGAAAGTCATAACATTTTACAGTAACATTTTTAACCCTGTTACATTCGGACCAAGTCCATTTTTTCATGCAAACCTTTTTAGTTGGATATACACAGGTAAGTTTTTATTATCTTTGATCTTTAGTGCCTTTTCATCCATGACAGTCTGCACATTACATTCTTGCTTCTGTCCTTATAAAACAATATCGCATGGCATTATGTTTAGATTTTCACAGGGTCTCCGTATGTGACAGGTGGATACAGGCACGTGCACAGGTACGGCTCAACCTGTGCAGATCACATGCCCTTTTTGTCCTTACACTCCGAAGTGCCCTTTTTTTTTGGAGGTGTTTTATTTTATTTATTCATTTTCTTCAATAAATCAATGCTATTGGTCACCCTTTAAGCATGTCTGACTGATTTACAAATATATTTAGCCTAATAAAAGTATGGAGTCAAATTAATGCCTTAAAGTTTTGCACAAAAATAAAGTTTTGCAAAAAAAAAAAAAAAAAAAAAGAATTGAGCAATAAAAAAATGTTTTCCCGGACGCTCAGGCTACAATAAGCCTATTAGCTTTGTAGAAAAGCTTCACCGTCTCACACAATTAATCACACAACTCAGAGCAACAAGCAGAACAGGAGAGGAACACAACACTCTGGAAGGCAGGCTTCAGTTTGAGTAACTCTGGGAGCTTCTTTTCAGCATGCAGCCACAACGAGCCCCAGGTGTGATCAATCAACTCAATCTCTCTCTCCCCAGCACCTAGTAGAGCAGCAGAGAGAGACACACAGAGAAAAGGGAAAAAAAAAAAACAGTACACAGGACAGAATATATACACCAATGACACAATCATGGAACGTGACACCCCCACCCATAAGTTTTCAAGCATCAAATAATGCCTTGAAAATAAACTGTACAAAACTTACAACTTACTCTACAGCTGAATGTTCTCTCGAAAGGGCATCAGCTACAATATTCTCAGAGCCTTTACAATACTGGATGTTTAAGTTATATTCTTGAATAGTGAGTGACCACCTCATTAGGCGCTGATTTGAATTTCGCATCCGATCCAGGAAAACAAAAAGGGTTATGGTCTGTATAGACGGTGATGGGATGACTGCTACCACCAAGGTAAACTTCAAAGTGTTGCAAAGCCAATACCAAGGCTAAGGCTTCCTTCTCAATCGTACTGTACTTTTGCTGAGGACTGGTAAACTTCTTAGAAAAGTAACTTACAGGATGTTCTATGCCACAAGCATCTTCCTGCAGTAACACCGCTCCAGCACCTGAGGAACTGGCATCTACCTGCAGCTTAAACGGGAGAGTAAAACAAGGAGCAAAAAGTACAGGAGCACTACTTAAAAGATCCTTGGCAGCGTTAAAGGCAGACTCACTTTCAGGGGACCAAAAAAAACTAAGTAGGTCAGTCAAAGGAGTGACCACTGTCAAGTGAAGTCAAGTCACCTTTATTTATATAGCGCTTTTTACAATGCAGATTGTGTCAAAGCAGCTTTACATTGATAACTGGTACATAATTTGGCTGCACAGCAGCTCTTAAATAATAGTGTCAATGCAGGCAGATCAGAAGCACTGTTGAATAAATGTCAAGAATACTATTGAATATCAAATGTCAAGTGTCCCCAACTGAGCAAGCCAAAGGTGACAGCGGCAAGGAACCTAAACTCCATCAGGTGACATCAGGTGGCAAACAAGTGGCAAATAGGTGTTAAAAAGGAGAAAAAAAAAAACTTGGGAGAAACCAGGCTTAGTCGGGGGGCCAGTTCTCCTCTGGCGAACAGTGCTTTGTTGCAATCAGGTTGCTATCATAAGTCTGATAGGATCGCAACAATCAAAGTATTTATTTCAGTTCCATCCAGTTGAGGATCGTATTCATCACGCCGGTATGGACGGTCTGTTGAGGAACTGTGCTACTGGCTGTCGTGTCGATGAGGCCATCACAATGGATGATCCAGTTGACTCGATCTCTGCTGATACTTCAGGGCTGCGTTGTGGTCGAGTCCAGTTGAGGATCGTATTCATCACGCCGGTATGGACGGTCTATTGAGGAACTGTGGCACTGGCTGTCGTGTTGATGATGTCTTCACAATGGATGATCTAGTTGACTCGATCTCTGCTGATACTTCAGGGCTGCGTTGTGGTCGTGTCAAGGCGCAGATCATGTTGACTACGGTAAACCTCGGGATAAACAGAAAGACTAATATTAGCGTAGATGCCATTCTTTTTCTGATGTAACGAGTACATCTGGTATAGGAAGTGTTCCCGGTTCCGGCTGACCTAATTTATGCAGCCTAATAATCCTTTAACGGATTTGAAAATATAAATTGATAATGTGTTATGTGTATGCCAGGTTAAAGAGATGTGTTTTTAGTCTAGATTTAAAACTGACAGAGTGTGTCTGCATCCCGAACAATGCTAAGAAGATTGTTCCAGAGTTTAGGTGCCAAACAGGAGAAGGATCTACCGCCTGCAGTTGATTTTGATATTCTAGGTATTATCAGCTGGCCTGAATTCTGAGATCGCAATAAACGTGAAGGACTATAATGCTTTAAGAGCTCGCTCAGGTACTGGGGAGCTAAACCATTTAGTGCTTTGTAAGTAATTAGCAAGATTTTAAAATCTATACGATGTTTAACAGGAAGCCAATGCAGTGATGACAGAACTGGGCTAATATGGTCATACTTCCTAGTTCTAGTAAGAACTCTAGCTGCTGCATTTTGTACGAGCTGTAGTTTATTTATCAAGCGAGCAGAACAACCACCCAGTAGAGCGTTACAGTAGTCTAGCCTTGAGGTCATAAACGCATGAACTAACTGTTCTGCATTCTTCATTGAGAGCATATGTCGTAGTTTAGATATATTTTTCAGATGGAAGAATGCAGTTTTACAGATGCTAGTGATGGAGTATTTTATCCATCCAATAGAAAACAATTGTAGAATTTGGTTGCTTACTATAAAAGCTAGAAGTGTTGTGAGGCCCTCTTGGCCTTTGTAACTGTAAGGGTCAAACAAGTTTACTTGAGCATATTTTGTTGGTAATTTTCCACCAGACAACAAGTGGCTGCAAAATGAACAAGACCATCGTTTAAGGGTGTCACGTGAAGGCTTCTTGCCTCTGGGGAGTGTTGACTGTTTTGATACAATGTTTCATTTGGCCAATGGGAAAAGGGTTGACCATCAAATTGGCAGAAGGCCCATGAGAAATGAAGTCAAAAGATGTACAGTAGCTGGAAGCTGGTCACCCTTACTAAGAAAATTCTCTTACATAAGAAACACCTGCAATTACTATGGCAGAAAGGTCGGGGAGTACATGGGAAGGAGGTGTGGGAGAAGAGCCCCCGTAGATGATATCATGGAAAATAACAGTTAGGGTGAATATTACCAGCCAATGATATTAATTTGGTGTATTTTAAGAGATAAGAAAAAGCCAATGATATTAATTTGGTGTGTTTTTAAGAGATAAGAAAAATGTATAAAACTGTGCCCCGGCAAAGGGAGCCTCAGATGCGGAGCTGGCATCTCACTTTGTTGCTTGACAATAAAGTTAAATACTTCTGAGACCTGAAACTTAGACTCTGCGAGTTTTTCTTCGAGACCAGATCTGAAGGGACAAAGAGACATCGAATTTGCCATGACACTAGTAACATGGCCTTCAAATGAAAGATTGGTATCAAAGAGCACACCCAGGTTCCTAGCTGACGACGAAGACTTAACAGAGCAGCCATCAAGTGTTAGACAGTATTCTAGATTATTGTGTGAAGAAGTTTTCGGTCCAAAAATTAGAATCTCTGTTTTTCCTGAATTTAGTAGTAGGAAATTACTGGTCATCCAGTTTATCTCAGCTATACATTCTGTTAATTTAGCGAATTGGTGATTTTCGTCAGGGCGCAAAGAAATATAGAGCTGAGTATCATCAGCGTAACAATGAAAACTAATGCCATGCTTCCTAATGATATCTCCCAAGGGTAGCATGTACAGAGTAAAAAGCAACGGTCCTAGTACTGAGCCTTGCGGTACCCCATATTTAACTTGTGATTGATATGACATCTCATCGTTTACTACTACAAACTGATAACGGTCAGATAAGTATGATTTGAACCATGCCAATGCAATTCCACTAATGCCAACATAATTTTCGAGTCTGTTTAGAAAAATATTGTGATCAATCGTGTCAAATGCAGCACTAA
Organism: Megalobrama amblycephala; assembly: GCF_018812025.1. Lineage (NCBI taxonomy): Eukaryota > Metazoa > Chordata > Actinopteri > Cypriniformes > Xenocyprididae > Megalobrama > Megalobrama amblycephala. The sequence continues at coordinate 10,733,782 of NC_063059.1, read as the reverse complement.
GATCCAGTAACACTAATAGAGAGATACAACCACGATCTGATGATAAGAGCAAATCATTAGTAACTCTAATGAGAGCAGTCTCAGTACTATGATATGGTCTAAATCCTGACTGGAAATCTTCACAGATACTATTTCTTTCTAAAAAGGAACATAGTTGTGATGAAACTGCCTTTTCTAGTATTTTTGACAGAAAAGTGAGATTTGAGATCGGCCTGTAATTGACTAATTCTCTAGGATCAAGTTGTGGTTTTTTAATAAGAGGTTTAATAACAGCCAGCTTAAACGTTTTTGGTACGTATCCTAGTGATAAAGATGAATTAACAATATTAAGAAGAGGATCTATGACCTCTGGAAGCATCTCTTTCAATAGCTTAGTCGGTATAGGGTCTAACATACATGTGGATGATTTTGATGATTTAACAAGTTTAGACAATTCTTCCTCTCCTAAAGCAGTAAATGAATTGAATTTTTCTTTAGGGACACTACAATGCACTGTCTGACACAAGACTGTAGTAGACGGTTGCATGGTTATAATTTTTTCTCTAATATTATCAATCTTGCAAGTAAAGAAGTTCATAAAGTCATTACTGCTGTGCTCTTTGGAAACATCAGAAGTTGAAGCTTTATTTCTTGTTAATTTAGCCACTGTATCAAATAAATACCTAGGGTTGTGTTTATTTTCTTCTAAAAGTTTTGAAAAATAGGCAGATCTAGCAGTTTTTAAGGCCTTTCTGTACTCAGTCATTTTCTCTCTCCACGAAATGCGAAATACTTCTAGTTTTGTTTTCTTCCAGCTGCGCTCCATTTTTCTAACTGCTGTTTTTAGGGCCCGAGTGTGCTCATTGTACCATGGTGTTGGATTAATTTCCTTAATCTTTTTTAAATGCAAAGGAGCAACTGAGTCTAATGTACTGGAAAAGAGAGAGTCAATAGTTTCTGTTGCAATATCGAGGTCTTCTAAGCTGTCTGGTATGCTAAGGCGATGAAACTGATCAGGAAGATTATTTATAAAGCAATCTTTAGTGGTAGAAGTGATGGTTCTACCATATTTATGGCAGGGAGGCAGTTTAGCCGCTTTCACTAAATGTAATATACACGAGACTAGATAATGATCTGAGATGTCATCACTCTGCTGCAGAATTTCAACGGCATCAATATCAATTCCATGTGACAATATTAGATCTAAAGTATGATTACGACAATGAGTGGGTCCCGACACGTGTTGTCTAACACCAATAGAGTTTAGAATGTCTGTAAATGCCAATCCTAATGAGTCTTTTTATTATCTACATGGATATTAACATCACCAACAACAAGGACTTTATCTGCAGCTAGTACTAATTCTGATAGAAAATCGGCAATCTCTTTGATAAAGTCTGTATTGTGCCCTGGTGGCCTGTATACAGTAGCCAACACAAATGTCAACTTACATAATGTTACATAAAGCACCATCACTTCGAAGGAATTATATTTGAAAGACTTCTGGCTGATACTGTAAATATTACTGTAAATTACAGCAACACCTCCCCCTTTTCCTTTCTGTCGAGGATTGTGTCGATAATCATAACCTTGAGGACTAGACTCATTTAAAGTAGTGTAATCGTCCGGTTTTAGCAAGGTTTCTGTCAAACACAGCACATCTAGATTATTGTCTGTGATAATATCGTTTACAACAACTGCTTTTGAAGAAAGTGATCTAATATTTAGCAACCCAAGCTTTATCATTTGTTTATCATTATTATCTCTATTTTTTATTTGTTGAACATCAATTAAATTTTTACCGTTAAATGGGTTTGGAAGTTTTTTGTTTTTATTAATTCGGGGTACAGACACAGTCTCTATTTGATAATATCTAGGTGCAAGAGTTTCTATGTGTTGGGAATTATCTAACTTCTGTAACGTGAGGCAGCTAGCAGACGGTCGGTTTAGCCAGTCTGTCTGCTTCCTGTCCTGGGCCCCAGTTTGTCATGTTTCAGCTCTAAGACTATGTGCCATATTACTAGAGAGAAGAGCAGCACCATCCTGGGACGGATGAATACCATCTCTTTTCAACAGGTCAGGTCTGCCCCAAAAGCTTTTCCAATTGTCTATGAAACCTATATTATTCTGCGGACACCACTTAGACAGCCAGCCATTGAGTGATGATAATCTGCTAACTATCTCATCACTCCTACGAACAGGAAGGGGACCAGAGCAAATTACTTCTCCTGACATTGTATTTGCGAGTTCACACACCTCTTTAATGTTAATTTTAGTGATCTCCGACTGGCGAAGTCGAACGTCATTTGTGCTGACGTGAATAATAATTTTAGAATATTTACGATTAGCATTAGCCAGCACTTTTAAATTTGCTTTGATGTCAGGTGCTCTGGCTCCCGGCAAACATGCGACTATGGTGGCTGGTGTCTCTATTTTCACGTTCCGTGTAATAGAATCGCCAATAACTAGGGCACTTTCAACAGGATTCTCAGTGGGTGCGTCACTGAGTGGGGAGAACCTGTTTGATGTTCTTAATGGAACGGAAGAGTGGTGTTTTCCGCGGCTAGGCCGCCTCACCGTTACCCAAGTGCCCTGCTGCGCGGGCTCTACAGCCGGAACCGAACAATGTACAGAGTTCACCAAGTTAGTCGCATCCAAAACAGTATCTGAAGCCCCTGCATTCTTACTATCCTCGATTAAAGTTTGGATGCGTGTCTCTAATTCTGATATTCTCTCTGTCAGCCTGACTATTTCCCTACATTTATGACATGTAAATGCCTCGTCGCTGACAGAGAGAGCTACACTGAACATGTGACAGACTGAACACGAGATAACAGTGGGAAAGGATGACATGACTCACCGTGTTTGTAGACTGATCCGAGTTACCACTGTAGACTGATCCGAGTTACCACAGCTGTTTGATGAACGTGTTGAAAAGGAGCGTGCGAGACTGATGACAAGTTAACAAGCGAGATGCAAACGCGTTGTAACAGCGATTTAGATTCAAAGATTACAGGCTAGCGACATCAGATTAGTGTGGTAGGCAATAATAATATAAGCAACAATGAATAAAAGTAAGAGATTCAATAAAAGTAAGAGAAAACAAAGCTATACGGAGACGCAAACACCGGCAGCGAGGCAGACAGGCAGACGCGAGCAATCCCGAGTAAAGACGATTGCAGTGTAAGAACACTGAAGCGAAGTTCTTACAGAAGCTCCGGTAGTATCCTACCATTCCCAGGAATCGCCGCAACTCTCTTTTGTTGCGAGGTGGAGGAAAGTCCAAGATGGCTGCTACCTTAGCTTCCACAGGTTTAACTTGACCCTGACCTACCTTTTTACCTAAATAGGTAACAACTGCTTTATCAAACTCACATTTAAGCAGGTTAAGGGTTAGTGAAGCGTTGGCCACTGCATTAAACACTTTATCAAGGCTACTTAGATGCTCATCCCAAGTGTCAGAGTAGATTACAACATCATCTAAGTAGGCTTCACAGTTGGGGACTTCTGACAACACTCGTTGCATCAACCTTTGGAATGTTGCGGGAGCATTGCGCATCCCGAAGGCCATAACGGAGTACTGCAGCAGATTATCAGGGGTCACGAAGGCAGAGATCTCGGAGGCATGGGTCGTTAATGGCACTTGCCAATAACCTTTCAGCAGGTCAAGCTTGGTCACAGAATTGGTAGTGCACACTTTATCTACACAATCCTCCATTCTGGGCAGAGGAAAGGAATCGGGCTTTGTCACACCATTTACTTTGCGATAGTCTGTGCAAAAACGGAACGTTGAGTCTTGTTTAGGCACTAATAAGCAAGGAGAGCTCCAAGGACTATGGCTAGGTGTGGCAAGACCATGCTTTAAAAGATACTCAACCTCCTTTCTCATCACTTCACGTTTTTGAGGGTTAACACGGTACGGGTGTTGCTTAATAGGGGGACTATTACCTACATCAATGTCATGTTTTATTATAGAGGTTCTGCCAGGAACATCAGAAAAGAGCAAAGGGTACTTATTAATCAACTGAATAAGAGCTTCTTTTTGACCCTGAGGCAAGTATGCAAGGTAGTCATCAAGTTGACTCAACACAGTTGAATTCTGGGAGCGTTCAACAGGTAATTTACCCACATCCGGGTCATCAACAGGGGAGCAAAGAGCAGCAGGCACCACAGCAGCAGGATTAATGGACACATCTTCCCTATCAGATGTAACTTCTGCTTCACACTTACCTACATAAGATTTTAACATATTAATGTGACAAACTCTGCTTTTTCTCCTGCGATCTGGGGTAGAAATTACATAGTCAGTCTCACTTAGCTTTTTCTAAATGTTGTAGGGACCAGCAAATCTAGCATGTAGTGCAGAGGAAGGAACAGGAATTAAGACAAGCACTTGATCACCAGGCTGGAAACTGCGCTGGGTAGTCTTTCTATCAAACCTTGCCTTCATTTTGGTCTGTGTACATGAGAGATGAGCCTTAGCAATGTCACACGCTCTATGCAGTCGTTCACGGAAGCTACTGACATAGTCTAACAGGTTGGTGGCAAGTGGTGTTTCTGACACTAGCTGTTCACAAAGAAGCTTAAGTGGTCCACGAACTGTGTGACCAAAAACAAGTTCAGATGGACTAAAACCCAATGACTCCTGGACAGTTTCTCTGACAGCAAACAGCAGCAAAGGCAAACCTTCTGCCCAGTCCTTACCAGTACTCACACAGTATGTACGGAGCATAGACTTTAGAGTCTGGTGGAATCGCTCTAAGGCCCATTGTGACTCTGGGTGATAGGCACTAGACATTTGGTGAGAAACTCCTAACTCTTTCAAAACTTGAGCAAACAGCTTTGAGGTGAAATTGGAGCCCTGGTCAGTTTGAATGGCCTTTGGTAGTCCAAACATCGAACAGAACTTGATGATCTCTTTGACTATGACCTTAGCTTTCAAGGAACGTAAGGGAATAGCTTCTGGGAACCTTGTAGCAGCACACATCAGAGTTAAAATATACTGATGCCCCGACTTTGACTTGGGCAAGGGTCCAACACAATCCAAGATCAAGCGTTCAAATGGTTCACTCATCACTGGTATAGGACGAAGAGGAGCAGAAGGAACAGTCTGGTTAGGCTTACCTGAAATTTGGCATTCATGGCAAGCTCGACAGTACTTCACTACACTATTCCTCAGCCCAGGCCAGAAGTAGTACTTTAAGATGCGCTTTTAAGTTTTAGTGATGCCAAGGTGACCAGACAGGGGGTGCTCATGTGCCAACTTCAGCACCTGAGGGCGGTAGACAGAAGGTAGAACATGCTGATGCACAGCTAACACATCACCATTCACTTGCGGTTGCCAACGTGTCATAAGAACGCCATCATCCCAATAATAATTAACTGGACCACCAGGGGCTTTTTCCAGATTGACAGCAGCATCTAGACAGAATGACAAAGATGGATCAGCCTTTTGTGCAGCAGTTAACCTCTCCTTTCCAGCTTCTATGGAAGTTGTGGCCGGTTCAGAGCTAGCATTTTCAACAGAGGGAGACAATTCAGGTTTAATGAACAGCGTGCACTGTGAGACATCTGAGACATCTGAGACGGGGTTCATAAATGAATCAGTGAGGTTCACAACATCATCCAATTTTCGAGCTTGTGCTCGAGTAACAGCACAGGCAGGGAAAGCAGCAGGGAAATGAGCAGCAACATCTGGCTGTCCTGACACATCAGGCTTATCTACTACAACAGGACAAGGGAACACTTTACCTCCAGCCAGGTCATTTCCAAGGATGAGACTTACGCCCTCCACTGGCAGTTCGGTCCTTACTCCAATGTGAGCGGGACCTGTGACCAAATCAGATTTCAAGTAGACAGTATGTAATGGTACATTAACACAGCCTAGTTCAATCCCCCGAACTAGAACATCTGCACCAGAGTACGTTTTGGATGAGAAAGGTAAGGTGTCAGCAAGAATAAAGGACTGAGCTGCCCCAGTGTCTCGCAGGATGGATACAGGTCGGCCAGGTAAGTCAGCTGAAAGAGACATGGAGTCAAGTTAAGTCAAGTCAAATTTATTTATATAGCGCTTTTTACAATTGGTAATTGTTTCAAAGCAGCTTTACATATTAGGAGCACAGAAAAAAGAGAAGTGGTTAAAAATAAGCTGTACAAGCAAGCGTGGTAATATGTAACATATACAAGATGGTGCTACATTAAGCCAATGTCGGCTGACTCCCAGGGGTGGAAAAAAACCCCTAGGAGAAAAACCCAGCGTGCTAACACTGGGAAAAAAAGTCCTAGGAGGGAAAAAACCCCTTGGAAGATATATATAATATATGTAAATGGATATGGAGATCAAAATCTGAATTATACATTTTTATTATAGAGATTAAAAATAGATTATATATAAATATATGTAAGCGGATACGGAGATTTAAAAATCTGAATTATAGATGCAGCCAGAACTGGATCTGTAGGCCCATTGTCTCCTGGGCTACGTTGTAGTCAGGTCCAGACACAGGTTCTCCATCTGATCTGGATACGGCCTGGATCCAGCACCCAGCAAACCTCAGGATAAGCAGAGAGACTGATATTAGCGTAGATGCCATTCTTATTCTGATGTACAGGTATATCTAGTGTTATAGGAAATGTTCTCGGTTCCGGCCGACCTAATTATTGCAGCGTAACAATCCTTTAACGGATTTGAAAAATGTTAATGTATTGATAATGTGTTATGTGTATGCAAGAGCAAAGAGATGTGTTTTTAGTCTAGATTTAAACTGACAGAGTGTGTCTGCTTCCCGAACAATGCTAGGAAGATTGTTCCAGAGTTTAGGTGCTAAATAGGAAAAGGATCTGCCGCCTTCAGTTGATTTTGATATTCTGGGTATTATCAACTGGCCTGAATTCTGAGATCGCAATAGACGTGAAGGACTATAATGCACCAAGAGCTCGCTTAGATATTGGGGAGCTAAACCATTTAGAGCTTTATAAGTAAGTAGCAAGATTTTAAAATCTATACGATGTTTAATAGGGAGCCAATGTAATGTTGACAGAACTGGGCTAATATGGTCATACTTTCTGGTTCTAGTAAGAACTCTAGCTGCCGCATTTTGGACCAACTGTAGTCTGTTTAAAAGCCGAGCAGAACAACCACCCAGTAGAGCGTTACAGTAATCTAGTCTTGAGGTCATGAATGCATGAACCAACTGTTCCGCATTTGTCATTGAGAGCATATGTCGTAATTTAGATATATTTTTTAGATGGAAGAAGGCGGTTTTACAGATACTAGAAACATGACTTTCAAATGAAAGATTGGTATCAAAGAGCACACCCAGGTTCCTAACTGAGGACGAAGATTTAATGGAGCACCCGTCAAGTGTTAGAGAGTATTCAAGGTTTTTTCGTGAGGAAGTTTTTGGTCCAAAGATTAGGATATCAGTTTTTTCTGAATTTAAGAATAAGAAATTTCTTGTCATCCAGTTTTTAATGTCAGCTATGCATTCTGTTAGTTTTGTGAATTTGTAGGTTTCGTCAGGGCGCGAGGAAATATAGAGCTGAGTATCGTCAGCGTAGCAGTGAAAACTAACACCATGCTTCCTAATTATCTCTCCTAAGGGCAGCATGTACAGAGTGAAAAGCAACGGTCCTAGTACTGAGCCTTGTGGTACTCCATATTGAACTTGTGATCGATACGACATCTCTACTACAGACTGATAACGGTCAGATAAGTAAGATTTGAACCATGCCAAAGCAATTCCACTAATGCCAATATAGTTTTCAAGTCTTTTTAAAAGAATGTTGTGATCAATAGTGTCAAAAGCAGCACTGAGATCTAATAACACTAATAGAGAAATACAGCCACGATCGGATGATAAGAGTAGATCGTTTGTAACTCTAACGAGAGCAGTCTCAGTACTATGGTATGGTCTAAATCCTGACTGGAAATCCTCACAGATTCCATTTCTTTCTAAAAAGGAGCACAGTTGTGTTGAAACTGCCTTTTCTAATATCTTTGACAGAAAAGGTAGATTCGAGATTGGCCTGTAATTTACTAAATCTCTCGGATCTAGTTGAGGTTTTTTAATAAGAGGTTTAATAATAGCCTCTGTAGGGACTCGTTCGACAGACGTTACCAAATGGCTTCATCAGCCAGAGGCATGATTGAACAAAGCTTCATTTGGTCCAAAAGATCCATTTCCTGAAGTGATGACGTGACTTCTTTTAACAAAGGACTCTGTCTAAAGGACTTCTTAGCTCATCAGCAATAAACTAATCAGAACCCATCACGTGGATCTGATCACATTAAATCTATTGATTCTCTCACAAAACCCTCTTGTATTATCGGACGGAACAGGAAAAGACCCATCAACGGATTTAAAGACGAATCTGTCCTATCAATACCTCCCTTGTGTTGACCGTCCATCGTGACCCGGTCACTCGTGACTCCGGTCAAAGTTTAAACTATGCTTAAGGACTCAATCTTGAATCTCAAAAGGGACAATTGTCGATTACTTAAAGTATTAACTATATACAGAATAATACATGCCATGATGTAATTACTAACATGTCTATTCAATGTATTCAATATGTGGGTTTTCTTCAAATGCATTATTGTAATCATTGTTTTAATTAGGTCAGTCTAGTAATATGTGTGTAAGAAGTGTGCCATGTTTGAGTTCTAAATGCAGAATTTATAATTCTGTGTAATTCTGTGTGAATGAAACATTGAAATTCAGTATCAGGAAAATATTAAGAAACTTTATAAAGTTGTTAATAAAACAGGAGAATGTTCTGCAGATATCACGCGATGTGATCAATAGACAATAGACGAGGCGTGTCTAATCTCCGTAGCAACGTCTCATTGGAGGATCGCTCCCTTAAAACTATGCTGTCCGAACAAGCTAATGTCAGAAGCTGGAAGTCAGAAAAAGCCAGAAGTCGGTCAGAAATCGCTCGAAATCGGTCAGAAGCCGGTAGCCGAAACACCGCTACTTTGACCATGGCGGAAAAGTTGCATGGGTCATTGATAACTGATTGACCGGGGCTGATTTTCCATCGAACACCCGACTTCAACCACGAGCTGCGCCGCTGATCATTCGACAGCCGTCACATCCAGACTCCAAAACACTTCGTGAAATATCTGACCAAAGTCTCCCAAGAAGAGAGCCGCTCAAGCCAGACGCTCAGCCAGCAGCATCCTTCAAAGCTTCCGCGCAACCCACAGGGCTTTCCCGAGAAGACGTCACCTGAAAGACAGCCAATCCAGAACGGGATTCCGCTGTACACGAGTCACGGAACAACCCGATTACCTCAGCTGTCACAGCAAACGCAGGTACAAGCAAACTTCTCTCTCTCTTGCTGGAAACTGGTGAAACTCCTTTAAACCTAAAGAATCAAGCCAAAGCTCTGCTTTTGTGATTTTCCTCAGGTTATGAGTTAAGTTAGCACTGAACTTGGGACTTTTCATAACTCATCAACTCCGCAAATGTGTGTGCATGTATGTGTGTGTGTGTGTGTGTGTGTGTGTTTAGCCTTAGTTTCCTGTAATCATTAGAAGTAGTCAATAAATCTTGTTTTGATTTTCACATATACGAGTTTCTTGTGCTGTGTATCAAATTACTGTCTTAAACTTAAAGATCAAGTTACCTCTTGCTTATAATATAATAATTACAATAATAACAATAATCATAATAAAATATTGTTACTGTTGGCCGCAGAATAATATTTTATCCAGAATTGGTAAAATACTCTAACCTCAATTTTCGCTGGACGAATAATTGATGAAGTGTTAAATATTAATCCTGAATCATTTACAGTGAATCATTTACAGTTGATTCAATTCTTATTCCCTGTAACAATTAAATTGAGCTAATAAATAGGCTAAGTCCTTACATAATGGTGGAGAAAAATTCGTGCAGTTTAATCTAATTTGTACACAAAACAAGTAACTTGTGTGATTGTATCTTTTCTTGATCCGGAAGATAGATTAGAAACAGAAACGAGGCTTTTTGATTGTCATAACAATGATTGCACATAAGGCGCTGTGGATGAATGAAATCTGAACTCGAGTTGTTTGTCTGTACGTTTTGTTGTTGTTGTTGTTGTTAAAACTGCAGTAAATGAATCTAAGATTGTCTGCCAAGACAAAAGGAAAGTCGCCTGAGAGCGCACCAGGACAGAGTGAGCGTGTTCCTTGCTTTGTTCTTTAAGGCCTTAGCTATAGTGGATAATATTGCGTGTTCCAATGTTATTTCAACTAAGCTAAAATCCCTGCATGGTCACATTAGAGAGTAGCTACCTAATGTGCCGCCTATATCCGCTCATTCGTGAGATGAGATATTAATACTCTAAACACTATACGTGTCTGAGTTTGATTTGAATGGGATTATTTTGAAAATTCTTGATCAAGTATTGTTGCAGTAAATCCTGCATGTTGTTGCGTGTCCAGAAACTGACACGAACGATTCAGATCGCCGAGATCTCAGTAATGTTACTATTATTAATTGCAGAAAAATCTGTGGATTAATGTACCTCACTCTAACTTGTGAGGGTTGTTCAGCTCGGAAACATGAGAAGCTGAATGGTTCATTGTCATTGAGAACTGCGCCGTCAGTTCAATGATTAATGTGATTTTTGTATGTTCGTTATCTGTGTGCAAAGAGTATAGAACAAGCGTACTCTTTTGTTGTGCGTCACGGTCACCACGACAGTGACAGCTGTAACCCGGAAGCCCTAAGAAACCTTTCCCGGGGTAACCTTTAAGTGCGCATGCGCAGTCTGCCAGCGCCATATTCAACTGTGTGTAAACAAAGCTTAGCACAAGCTGAGCTAGCTAAATCTAGCACAGTTGCATTACAGTCTATGTAAAGCTAGTAGCATTGCTAAAGGGCTAGTGGCTAGCATAGCATTTTGTGGTCTGAATGCAATGTTGCAATGTTGGAATGACTTTCTTACTGAACTATAATTCACTCTAGTGCTTTCACCTCCCTCTCTGTCTAACTTACACATCTTATCTTTTCTCATCTCCTCCCATTTGAGAGAACGTGACAAATGTTAAATTTAATAAACCTGGTTTTTAATATCATTTGTTTGAGAGTTCTCTCTCCTAAATTTACTCTTGTCAGTTAAACACTGTTTTGTTTTAGTAGCAATCGTCCTAATTACTTTTAATGACATTTTATGTTATTTGTAATTGCTCTTATTGACTTTAATGACATCTGGGAATATGAATTTTTGATTGGAAACTTTAATTCGATTTCAATTTTAATTGGAAATCAAGTTCATAATCAATTTCAGTTTAGCTTTCATATGGTATGGATATTTGTGGATTAATTTAATGGTAGTTCCTTACCAAACATCTGGCAATTTTAATCATTAACTAATCATTATTGCTTTGAAATTTTAATTTCATTAGTCATTAATTAGGATTTGGGCTTCCCTAATTCAGATGATACTTGATTGATTAATTTGATTATAATTGCTCTCAATGTTTAATGCTGAACCCATTACAATTTTAATTCACAACTTCCAAATTTGAATTCAAAATTTCATTTAAAATAAAGTTTAGTCTCAGACTTTCACTCCCTCAGTCTCTGATTTAATTCATTTATTTAAAGGAAAATTTTGGGGTCTCCCTCAATACTTGGGTCAGTTGACTTCTCCTGCTAGCGCAGTAAGCCAACCCCCTAGGTGTAGCGACTCCCTAGCGCCACCACTCTGTCAACCCTGTAATTTTTCCAAATTTTGGGAGCAAAACTTCACTCTCTTTCTTCTTCTTCTTCTCTCTCTCTCTCTCTCTCTCAGTTGTCCTCTTCTGGTTTGACTACTGCTGCTGGTTTTGGATTTGTACCTGTGAAAGTCATAAAAGCAGAGTGTTTGAGAAATATTTAACAAATATTTGGGAAACGGAACACTTCTTTTAAAATAGTATGACACTCACTTTACCTTCCCTCCTCATCCTGTTATCCTACCCAGCCTAGGCTTGAGCAGGTCAACAAGGAGACTGTTAGGCGTCCATAAACCCAGAGCACGCGTCTAGAAACGCTTTAAGTGGTGCATGGTTGTCAATCCTATAGCTGAGAAACCAATACTGTCATTGTTATTGTTTTTCTTTCGCCCCAAAGGGAATTTTAATAACAATCACAGTCCTGGTACTTTGAAATCCTTTTCAAAACCCCTGTCTAGAACCATCCTTCTAAAATTAAATTTTACAAAACTCATTCTGCAAACAGTGTTAAAGACAAAACTTAATTTTATAGGGAAACTGGAAGCACCCCATTATTATTCTGCTTTTTGCTAAATGCTATTCTGTTTGTTTCGTGCTCTTCTTTTCTTCTGCTGTTCTCTAGCTGTGCTATCTGTGTGTGCTTACTGATTCTTTTCGCAGAGACTCCGAGTTAGAAGCACATCCACGAGAGGACCACAGTTGAGAACCAGTCTTACCTGCACATTTACACACTCATTACTCATTCCCATTAACTCACACTTGACATTGCACCCTTACACCTTTGATTTGCCCTGCTTGTTTGTTTTGTTTTGGTTGTGTTTTGTTTTGTTCTTTCCTTCAAGGTCTGTGTCAGTTTCGGGTTTAGATCTCCCTCGCGGTGCCAAACATGTCTCGCACAACAGACCCTGCTGGACACTGGAAGGATCTGGAGACCTGGCTAAGTGTTGTAACAGACAGCCTCCTACCTAAGGCCGCTGAAACACTAAAGCATCAGACACAGGACCAGCTGGATGACAACATAGCAAGCCTCATGAAACAGGACCCAAGCTAGAGCTACAGTCACAAAGAACTAGCCAAGATCACCGGCTCCTTAAGCCACACACTCATCGCCACCCTCAAACTGAGCGACAGGCAAGCCGCCCATCGCCAGCAGGAGCTGACACATGCACAACGACGCATCGAACAGCTGGAGCTGGAGGCTCAGGAACGACGAGAAGGGCCTGATGAAGTGGAACAAGGCGCCAAAGAGGAGATCAACAGGCTAAAAGAGACCCTAGCAGCTACTACGCAGGAAATGGAACGAGGCAGAGCAGACTACGCTGACCTCTCCGACAAGCTACAGTACGCAGAACAGCTACTGG
>NC_063059.1:10643904-10719729 GCF_018812025.1 Megalobrama amblycephala | reverse complement strand
CATCTTACTGATAAAGTTTCTTTAGTCGCTCGGCAAACCTTACAGTCTGAGCCGCTGTAGGAGTTCCACCCTTACAGGTTCTACAGCCGTTATTTTCTAGTTCCCAAAAAAGATGGCGGTCTCAGACCCATCTTAGATCTCAGGCTCTTGAACCTCTCCCTCATGAGACGGAAGTTCAAGATGCTAACGCTGAAGCAGATCCTCGCGCAGATTTGCCCCGGGGACTGGTTCTGCTCGCTGGACCTGAAAGATGCATACTTTCACATCCAGATAGCCCCCCATCACAGGCGATTCTTGAGATTCGCGTTCGAGGGTGTGGCTTACCAATATACGGTCCTTCCATTCGGACTGTCCCTAGCTCCTCGCACTTTTACCAAGTGCATGAACGCGGCGCTTTCCCCACTGAGACAGATGGGAATCCGGGTTCTCAATTACCTCGATGACTGGCTCATCCTAGCCCAGTCACGAGCCGAGCTGAAGCATCACAGATCCGTGTTACTCAGCCACTTGGAGTGCCTGGGTCTCAGGGTCAACTTTGCCAAGAGCTCACTGCTCCCCAGCCAGCGTATAACGTTCCTGGGTGCGGTTTTCGACTCAGTCCGTATGACGGCTGTAGTCTCTCCAGAGCGCGCTCTGGCCATTCAGCAGCTCGCGGCATCGGTCAGGAACAGAGCCAATTTCCCTCTGAAGTTTTTCCAGAGGATGCTAGGGCTGATGGCTTCCGCCTCCCCGGTTCTGCAGTTCGGCCTTCTTCGGATACGGCCTCTGCAGTACTGGTTGAAGTTCCGGGTCCCTCCTCACGCCTGGCGGCACGGCCGTCTGCGTCTCAGGGTCAATCAGGCCTGTTTGGCAGCTCTGAAACCCTGGATGAACCCTGTATGGTTCAGCCAAGGGGTACCCCTACAGGCGGTGTCCAGAAGGACGGTGCTCTCAACGGATGCATCCAACACAGGTTAGGGCGCTCTTTGCGAGGGCAGACCGGCCTTCGGCTCGTGGTCTCACGAGGAATGCCATCTGCACATCAACTGCCTCGAGATGTTGGCAGTGATTCGAGCCCTTCATGCATTCCAGGCACACCTGACAGGGCGCCACGTCTTAGTCCAGTCGGACAGCATGACAGTGGTGTCATACATAAATCACCAGGGCGGTCTTTCGTCCAGCCGCTTATGCGCTCTGGCGAAGCGTATTCTGGAATGGGCATCACCGAGGTTTCAGTCGCTCAGGGCGACTCACATACCCGGGAGAACAAACTTGGGAGCAGACATGCTATCTCGGAGCAATGTCCCCTCAGACGAGTGGATGCTCCACCCCCAGACGGTTCTCATGATCTGGGAGTTCTTCGGAAAGGCAGAGGTAGACCTCTTCGCTTCAGAAGGCAACTCTCACTGCCCAATTTATTTCTCGAAGGAGGAAGATGCGCTGGCCCATGTCTGGCCCAGCACCCTCCTTTACGCTTTTCCCCCGATCGCTCTGATCCCACAGGTCATCAGACGAATCAGGGAAGACAAGCACAGAGTCCTCCTGGTGGCCCCGCTCTGGAGGAGCCAAGTTTGGTCCTCAGAGCTGTTCAGGCTTTCCACAAGAGCTCCGTGGCCGATCCCCCTGAGACGGGACCTCCTCTCTCAGGCGAACAGGACGATTTGGCATCCCCAGCCAGAACTCTGGGCTCTGCACCTCTGGTCCCTCGACGGGAGCCTGCTAACCTTCTCGGGGACGTGCTGAATACCATTTCTCAGGCGAGAGCTCCGTCCACGAGACGCCTCTACGCCCAGAAATGGTCGGTCTTTGTTGACTGGTGTTCTACACGCAACATAGACCCAGTGGAGTGTGATGTATCTCCGATACTGTCTTTTCTCCAGGAGCGTTTGAATCTGGGTCGCACCCCTTCAACGCTCAAAGTTTACGTGGCAGCCATTGCAGCGTTTCACGCTCCTATTGCTGGCCAGTCAGTGGGACAAAACAACCTTGTGGTGCGTTTCTTGAGAGGTTCTAGGCGATTAAATCCTCCTCGTTCTCTCACTGTTCCCACCTGGGACCTCTCTTTGGTCCTCAGAGCTCTTAAAGGGCCTCCCTTTGAGCCACTGCGTTCAGCTGACCTCAGGCCCCTGACGCTCAAAACCGCTCTGCTACTTGCACTAGCATCGGTTAAGCGAGTTGGTGACTTGCAGGCCCTCTCCGTGAGCCCTGCATGCCTTGAGTTCGGGCCCAACGACTCCAAAGTCGTTTTGAAACCTAGGCATGGCTACGTCCCTAAGGTGCTCTCGACTCCATTCAGAGCACAGGTTATTTCCCTCTCAGCGCTTCCTCCCTCGTCGGACGAGCGAGAGTTGGAACTACTCTGCCCTGTCAGGGCATTAAGGACCTATGTTGATCGATCACAGCCTTTTCGGCAATCTGATCAGCTCTTTATCTGCTTTGGTGGCCGCACCAAGGGGTCTTCGGTCTCAAAGCAACGTCTTTCGCGTTGGATAGTCGACGCTATTGCTCTTTGTTACTCCTCTATGGGCCTCGACTGCCCCATAGGAGTTAAAGCTCACTCTACTAGAGGAATGGCTTCCTCTTGGGCCTGGTCTAGTGGAGTTTCGATTAAAGACATCTGTGAGGCGGCCGGCTGGTCCTCGCCGTCCACTTTTGTCAGATTTTATCATTTGGACGTCCCGACCTTACAAGCTCGGGTCCTCTCGGTATGATCCAGCGGCCTCTATCGAGCTCCGCTTCATGCCACCCTGGGAGTTAACTCCCTTTTTGTAGTGTAACGAGGGTTCGACGGCCATTTGAATTCTATTGAGAGTTAAACACTTTGAAACGCTATAGAGAAAGTAAAACGTGGTCTAGACTGATGGACAAAATGAACAAAAGACTGAAAAGAGGACAACAAATCGTGCGCCAACAATTATTAGGGAACTTTTTAAACTATTCATGACCCACCCTTACTAGAATTTATATAGTTTTATTGTAGTAATTATGGTAAATTTGGATAACTTGTATAATTTATAACCTATTAAGGGAATTCACTAGATTTAGGCTATATTACACCTGTGACATCTTCTGTTGTTTCTATAGGCTATGTGTAGGTTGCTATTTTTCATAACAAATGCTTTGATAATGGAAAATGATAATTTGACTTCTTATAACACAATGAAGTAGAAAATTCTGTCAAACTGATAAGCTTACATAGTCGTAAATAATATAAAACTGAGTTTACAGAGGTTACCAGGGAAACAGCTCTATTTCTGCTGCTCCATAAGCACCACCTACTGACAGAGAGTGGTTTAAATTTTCATTCAGCCTGATTACTGTTTTTGTTTGTTTGTGACCACATTTTTATAATGTTAATAAATTAGATTTCGAATAATTGGCTTTTTTAACACCCTTTTGAATACAATGAAACTTTAATTTCAGATATCACTTTTCACAGTGAATATAATTCCAAAGCAGCATGTTTAAATAATAGTCAAACTGTAAAGCATTAAAAATGTCAACCAATTTTAGAATGCACGGTATTTATTGAAACATGTTACTAGTGAACAACAACATAAAATACATGTACTGTTGTGTTTTTGTACTTTTTTTTTTTTTTTTTTTTTTTTTTGGGGGGGGGGGGGGGGGGGGGGAATAGTACACCACTTATTTTTTTAGGACTACACCACTGGTCCTAAGACTTTTGCACAGTACTTTATATGTATTATTATTAAAGACTACCTTTTCCCCTTTAAATAGGATCTGATCCAAGGCTGTATACAGTACATAACCAGATCCTGTAATGATTGGGTTAAATCAAGACAACACTGCTGTATAAAGTGGGCTCTAAATGAGCTCTAAAATACCTCTTCATCTGAAAAAGCAAAAGCAAGTAATGTTAACGTTACTTATATTGATTTTGTAAACGTAAAAAATACGGACTTACCGCGAGTATCCAGATAACGACGATGATTGATGATAATGATGATGTGCTAGGCCTAAGAAATCATCTCACTATAGTAGCAGCAGCTAGAGATAAAATAATAAAAACGCCTATATTTACATCACTAAAATGAAATAAGAAGCCGTTTACAGACGCTCACCTCCACACATGTAAACACAACACTGACGTCTTCACTTCCAGGGGCCCGTTCTTCGTACGTCGCTTATTACATCCGAGATCAAATGACACATCCAAGATGATATCATCGTGCTAATCATGATCCGGCTAATTGGGTTCTTCGAACACACCTGTTGTGTATGATTAGTATCGCTGGATTGAGTTATCTGAGCATAGACTGTAAAAAAATATGGACGTAGTGTCCGTGACGTCACCCATAGATTTCTGAACAGCAGTTTTGACGCCTAAATGAGGACGCGGCCATCTTAGGTGCGCGTCACCGCACGTCACTCCCGGATAACTGAAAATGGGCAAAGAGGCGGGAAGGTGGTTTGAGCTGATGTGACTGGTTGCTGAAACCACGCCCGCCTAGCGCGACATGACCATGTTAGCAAGCAAAGGAGCTATCTATCTAGATACTATCTAAATTATTAATGGAGATAAGTTTTATCATCAGAAAGTTCTAAAGGTTTACTGTCAATCTACTGTGTTTTTTTTTAAGATATAGATGCTCCAACACCAGTAATTTGTGTTGGGTGTGCAAATAACAACATGGAAAATTAAAATGGGACTTCATACCTTTATAATAGAGATCGCAAGATGAATCCAATCTGTGGCACTTGGGTAAAATATAAATGTCCATTGCAAAACAAACAACAAATGAGCCCGTGTCCAAAGTATATTCTTTCAAAATAGTGCAGCAGTTTTAGTTATAATATCCAAGCAGTGCTGTCTGAGTTGTATATCCTCCTGGTATTGTCATTGTAGTAAATCTCACAAACAAAACTTTTAGCCAATGCCACGATCGATCCAAACAACGCGTGTTCTGTTTATTCTGCATGCATGCACATCTACACAGACACACATCAGTCTTGAATATTATGCAGCAAGCCATATTTTATAATTGTATAAAATAATCAAGCACAAATACGGCTGAGATGCCAAATTCAGCGGCTGGAATTAGCTGAGGTAAGTGAGTGACGGCTCACAGACAGCAGCAGCATCTACCTGTCACTCAAGTGACCACGCCCTTAATTATGCAGAACTTTAAGGCTTAATATAATTTAAAAGAATGAGATAGAAAAAAATTCACCCCCCTCAGAGTTGTCATGAAGGGCAACATTAGCAGTATAGACCAAAACCACAATTTGAACCAACTTGTAAACATGTTTTTTTCTGCTATAAACTTGGCCAATTTAACATGGGACTCAATGAGATTCTGCTCTCTTTTGGAGCCTGTCCCTAGCGGCCAGTCGATGAATCGCAGTTTAAGTCACTTCCGTATTGGCTTCACGAGAGACTGGGGGAGGTTGCCGCTTGTATCTGAGATAATTGCGCGTTCGTGTGTTGGCTTAAAAGGGGATATGTATCGATAGTAGAAACATTGATCAGCAATGCAGCGATTGGCTGGAGTCAAGATGGCAACGTAATGACATCATAGAATGAGAAAAGACACCTGACGAAAAAACTTGACGAATTTCTAGACATTTATAAGGAAACAGCCAAGCGAATAAATGACAGAAGAACGACATAAATGTTAGATAAATGAAATGTGCACTATTTTTTTTTTTTTTTACATGATTACCCAATTATTTAGGCTATATTCACAATTTCTATTATTTGTACATTCGATTTTTTATTTCAATGTTGTAATTAGCAACTAATTTACCTTTGAAGCATATTTGACAGCATTAATTAAAGTTTCTTAAGGGTCAAGATCAAGTTATCTGCATCTCCTGCGCTTCATCAAGCCACTCCCATAATATATGTTGCGGTTCAAATGCACAAATGCATGTATGGCATAGACATCTGTACATCATGTGTGTAAAACTCCAATAAAAAATATTACGTAATTATTCCCTCACGAATGAATCTCTCACAGAGTAAAACTGTCGGTGTCTATATTATGACACTACACGGCATTATAGTGTTATTTGCAAATTTATTTTTAAATCATTATTATTGTCCCTGGTTTACATTAGGGTACTCTTGTGGGAAAGTAGCAGAGGCTGGGACAGACTTTAAACATCACCTCCGCTTAAAAAGATGCAATCTAATCCTGTTTACATGAAATAAGCTCCTGCCTCAGCAGGCTTGAGCTTACGGACCAGTTGCTATGACAGCAAGTCTAGGATGAGCTTCGAAGAACCAAACGATCCAAGATCATGCCAAATCGTCAACAATCAAATCCAGCTAACTGAGTTAGCGACGTACGAAGAACGGGCCCCAGGTCAAGTAGAAGCTGTCAATCAAAAACTCAGTAGCCAATGAGAACACACCACTGCTGGCCCCGCCCCCGTAAGAGATTTGTGCCAGAAAGAGGAACGAAGACTCTGGGATCGTAAACGAAAACTTCAGAAGCATAAATGAAAACTCTGGAAATGCTTTTGTAAGTAAAGATCAGTGAAAGAAAGAAAATAAACTATTAGAAAAAAAATACAGTGTATTAAAAACAAAGTCAAACATTTTGCCTGCGATTTATTTTTTTAAGTTTCAAAGACATTTTATTCAGTTTCAATTTATATTTTTATTAGTTTTTTTTGAAAAGTTACGTTCATTATTTTTGGATCAAAAGTAATTCCATAAAGCTCAAGCCTTGTCTAAGCCTTGTCTGTGAAACCGGGGGATAAAGTCACAATTCTGAGAAAAGTAATTTTTCTTCAGATTTTTCCTCTTTCTCAGAATCTATACTTTATTCCTTTGGCAGAAACAAGCTTCCCAAGATTATTACTGCAGAACTGTCACCTTCTGCAATCCGGTAGGCTCCATTCACAAAACATGTCATTGCTGTTTACAAACACCATAGTGGTCTATTCCTGTCATGATGTGCTTGCTAACCACCAACATTGAAATCTCATTGGTCCAAAATCCTGCCTCATGTAACAGTCTATTAAAAATTGCATATGTGCTTATTCACTATGCTTTGTCACAACGTCAAGAACATGGGCTCGGTATTGGCCGAAGCTGTTCACGTGAGCAGCATGACGCATGAGTGTGATGCTGACACAGGAGCCAGCTAATAATGAGTTGGCGTTCTGAGGTAGAACAGTTTATTGTGGCTGTGTTGAGCATACATGACACGTATGACATGTCACCATGAAAACAATAAGGGCAAACGTTCTAAAATAAGGGTCGCCGAAAAAAAAACTCACTCTGGGGGGTCAGAATATTTTAAACTCACGCTTGAAAAGGTTAAAATAGTCCACATGACTGCATGTTATGAAGTGACGAGAATACTTTTTGTGCTCAAAAAGAAAATAAAAATAACGACCTTTATGCAACAATATCTTGTCTTCTGTGTCATTCTCCTATGCTGTTTACGTTCAGCACTTACAGGTTATAATATATGATTATTAATGCTTTTGTTTGCCTTTAGCAACAAACTAAACATAACTATTTATACATGTGATAATCAGTGTTGGCAATCTAGAAATGATACTGGTTTGATCTAAAACACTATCATAGTGGTTGCTTCATTATATAAAAAAAAGGAAATTCTTGTTAGCAGGTCCTCAACCCAAGCACAAGCTCAACACTTCACCACAACGGTAATCTCCAAAAAAAACATTAACATAACAAAAACTTTTACATAATAGAACATTAAACAGTAAGAAGTCTCTCCATATTCGCATATTTCTAAAAGAAAAAATGCATAAAATAACACTATTTCAACATGTACTCTCCCGATTCAGCCCGGTGCAAAGCATGATGGGAGGTGAAAGTCCAGAGGGCTGTTTCATAAAAGATGCTAAGAAAAGTGAGGATTAAACTCCAAAACCTGACTTGAATTAACCTCACAAATGAGTTTGGGCTAAAACGGTTTCATAAAAGGTTATTGAAGTTCACGCAGTCCCGCTAATTCGATCCAGGTTCACCTAGTCAAGATAATTTCGCATGCACGCTTTTCTTAAGCAGCCCTAGAGGTCGATCATGGATCAAATCGATCCACCATAGGAAACGGCATACATTTTGTGCTATTTTATGCGTTTGAGACATGGTGTTTTCCTCAGTGCATAACTTACTTTTCACAAGTTTATTCTCCATCTGTAAATGTTAGAAAGTAATGCAAATATTTCCATTTTGAGGCTAAACTTCACAGTGAACGAGCGCGCATGCGCGCTAAACAGACGGGACGCAATAGAAGCGCACTAATTCTAAAATATACATTTCGCTAAAATATTTGATGTTGGACATTAAATGTGCCTTATGTACACTTTCAAACCTACAAGTAAGTGTATTTTTATGATAGTAACTGTAAATGGACTATTGTAATGGGGTAAATCAATATACTTTGGGACAATTACTGAGTTTAGATTCATCTTACCAATTAAAATTTAGTCTGTGCATATTAATTTAAATTTTTAATTTTGTGATTTTAATTTCTGCTCTTCTAATAACCATAAAGAGTACTACTGCCAAACAACACCAGAGAGAAATGTATTCATATATTTTAAAACAATCTAATTAAATATTGGGCACAAAAACATTTAGCCAGTAAGAAAGGAAAACCTATTATATATATATATATATATATATATATATATATATATATATATATATATATATATATATATATATAATTCAGATTGATTAGGACACTTTTTCCCAGTCATTTCAATAGCAAAAAGTGTCCTAATCAACCTGAATTCCATATATATATATATATGTTGAGAATTCCCAGGTGGTCACATGACAATGTCAGCCAGGGGTGGAGCTAAGTCTCCTCAGGTGCACTGAATCATTATTTAGCTGCTGTTGTTTGGTGTGTGAAGCATGCGGCTGAACTTGACATTCCTTGTCCTTCTCCTCAAAGAGAGCCTCTAGTAGAGTTGATGCGTTTCTGACTATACAGCATACAACTCAGAAACTTATGTTGCCATGGCTCAATTCCTATGCCTCCAAATGTCGAATAAAGATCATGGACTGAGTACTAGATCCACTGTGTTTTAATGGACACACCATCCTGGTAGCACATTCCTGAACCAATCTATTCTAAATTTTACATGGTCCTTCGAGTCGGAGAGGCTGCTAGGATGGAGAAGGATGATGATTCTAGGAGACCTAAACGTGTATCAAAACCTCCTAGATGGCATCAGGATTATCTATTGACTCAGCCCAGTATCCCAGTTTGTACACAAGGAGAAATCACTTCTGAGCATTCTGTGCCTCTGGAATTATCACAGGGTGATGCCATATCTGAGACTCAAGCTGAGGTGAGAAGTCTTGCTGCAGATGTACAGCAAATAAAAGGAATGTTGTCAGAACTGAGCCAGACCATGAGAACAATGCATATAAGAAGTAGAAGTTCTTCTTTTTCAATCAGTTCTGACCAGAGTTCTAATCAATCATCTCCTGTTGTTAAACCTAATCAAGAGGATGGCAATACCAGAGCTTCTCTTGTCCTTGAATTGGGTGAATGCCTAAGACAACATGAGGCAAAACGAGATACTGATCCATCTACATCTCCTCCTAAACTTAGCAGACAAAGTACTCTCCCTCCTCCACCACGATCTATGCTGCCTACACCATTGCCACAAGAAGGGAGAGGGTCATTAGAACCATGTTCTCTACAGCTTCCTGATGCACAAATGTCAACTGAACCTGTTGCTACACAGCATATTCATTTGCAGTCTCAGTCTTCAGAAAATCCTCCTGTAATGAGTATGAATCCAACTCAGTTTGGCAATGTTCCTCCTTGGTTTTCATCATCAGTACAACACCCATTATATCCAATCTATCCATCCAATGATCAGCATGTAACACAAAGTGTTGGGCCTGTTTCCAGTCAGATGCCGGGTAATGCCTTTTTCCCATGGATGTTTCCAAATTATCCAGCGCCCTTTTCTACTCCTGCATTATATCCACCTTATGGTCCATTTGTTCATCCAAGCTCTCTCTTTCCAATGGCAGTAACATCCTCAACTAGTCAAGTTCCTTCGATACCTCCAGTTTCGATGAGACCAGTAGGGCCTCTTACTAGACCCTCAGATGTGACCGCTATTAGTAATGTTCCTGTGTCTGTACCTCAGACATCATTTGGCCGTCCATCAGCGATCCCTACTAGAGCTTCAACTATGAGTCAACCAGTAGCAGCAGCAGATTATGTTCAGCCCTCTCTACCATCTGGGACTTTAAGGTTGGGTCCAGTTGAGAGACCTTCATTTCCATGCTTTAAAAGTAATGATCCTCAAGAATTTGCAATGCTAAATATGGCACTGAAGAATCTGCTGTCTCCAGAGGAAACGGAGCAGTATAAATATCATATACTTTTGGATCATTTAAAGCTAGATGCTGCTCGGCACTTAGCTTTGGCCTATGCTCATGATCCCCAGCCTTATACTACAGCACTAAAAGCCCTCCAAAGGAAATATGGTCAGCCTCATCATTTGGTGTTGCGGGAGATTGCTTCCATTCAGAGTCTTCCAACGATTCGTTCTGGGGATTCCAATGGATTCAGTCAGTTTGCATTACGAGTCCAGGCTTTTGTAGGCATGCTTCAGTCATGGGGTCAGGATGAAGGGCAAAGGAACTGGCATGTGCTTCTCATGTTCACCAGCTTTTAAGTAAACTTCCAGCACATCATGTTTCCAGTTTTGCTAGACATGCTCGAACTGTCAAACTAGATGTGCCTTATAATCTTGTGGATTTTGCTAAATGGCTTGAAGAGGAAGCAGAATGTCAAAGTTTAGTAGTCCAAGTATTTGATCAGTCAAAAGGGGCACCCAAGATTCAAGTGAGAGAAGGGGACCAGTCACATGACAGGAAGCAGGAAAAGTATCTGTATAAAGAGAGCAGCATGGCAACAAACAGAGACTCACTAACAGTCATCTTAACTGGATTGTGGAGTTACCATTTGCGGACTTACCTCTCCAGACACAACTTTTGGACTATCACTACTTGGACATTTGTATATACACTGGTGGACACTCACATTGGGACTTTTATCAGCACACTAGGATTCTTGGACTGTTTTAGGGTATGGTACTTGGGACTGTATGCTTTTAACAGACTGAGTTTTCCTGGTTTTATTGTGTTGTTTTAAAGTTCCTGTGAATATTGTAAATACACAATTCTTATTTAACTTTATCACTGTTTTATGTCTAATTCTTTTAACCACTAACAAACTCACACAGTAAAATCTGACCCCATTTTAAATCATGTGACTCAACCAATTTGGCTGATCGTTACAAGATGCTGCCAAAGCTGAGGGGTAAGCCTGAGGAGGGCAGTGAGCAAGAGGTGGGACAAGGTGCAACTGAAGGTTCAGCTACTGCTGAAGTTACGACGTCTGGTGGAGAAGGGGCCATCACAAGTCTTGCTCGTATGTTCGAGAGTTTCATGCGATATCAGCGAGAGTGGGATGAGAGACAAGAGAGAGAGACGGTGCGTCGAGAACAACAATAGAAAGTCCTCCAGCATCAGGTGAACCAGATACAGCTGGACTTTGAACACACCAGGGCTGGGGTTACTACTACAGGGAAACCAGCTCGAGTGATGGACCAAGAGCTACGTATGGCAAGGCCATTTATAGCCAAAGGAGGACTGGGCTATACAACTTATCCCGTTGTTGACTGGAAAAGCACAGAGTGCTTTTGTTTCTATGGAACCTATGCTGACACAGGACTATAATGCGGTCAAACAGGCAATTTTGGCCAAATATGAAATAAACTCTGAAACATATAGATTGAGACTCCCCGAGAGCTTTACATCCGCCTCAAGGATTTGTTCTGCAAATGGGTAAAATTTGGCAGTTGCAACAAGGAGGACATTATGGAGACTCTGGTGTTGGAGCAATACTTACGAGTACTCTACCCAGAAGTAAGGACTTGGGTCAAGGAAAGGAACCCCTCCACTGCTGCAGAAGCTGCTGCGCTTGTTGAGGCCTACATTGCTGCACGAAAAGGCCCTGAAAACTATCGGTATGCAGGGGTAAGTCTGAGGGGATTGGGGTTAGTTCAAACTCTCATAACACTAGCCAAACCAAGATACTGAAGCCCATCCACAATAAGACTTTGTAAGAATTGAAAATATCTAAAGATATTTTAAAATGAACAAAGACATTTGCTTTACTGTTTCAACCCCCTCTCTCTTGTTACAAGGGCCATTTGGAAGGCTCAAAGGTGCAGGAATCAAGCCCTGTGATCAAGCCCTGTGATCAAGCCCTGTAGGCCAAGATGTATGTACATTGGGGGTCAACAAATGGTCACACCTTTAGTACAGTGGGGGAAGTTTTAATCTTCTGATTGGTCAGTTTGAATGTCTCACATTTGAGTTTTGGTCACATGGTCAAGGAAGGGATAAAAGAAGATTGTAACTGTTGCTCTGTCTCTTCTTTTATGCTCTGCTCTTTCTTGGATTCTTGGCTTTTCTTGGGCACTCTCTGGCCCTCTCTCTCTTGCTCTCTCTCACTCTCTCTTTTTCTCCTTCTCTCTCTCAGGTAACTTTTTCATACATGCTGTGTACGATTAATGGTATATGATTTTATCATCTCATACATCTATTTTGTGATTATTTTAAGTGTAACCATAATCAGATATTGTCATTAAACCCTTTCAATTACAAATGTGATGACTAGTTTTGATTTAGTAACAGTAATGTGCTCCCTATTGCAATACAATATTGTCACACTATAGCATTGACCTCCCACATATTTTGCTATTGTAACGGTGCTTATTTCCGTAGTTGGTATAAGTTGCAGTGGGTGGTAATAGACAAGAAATGTACAGTTTTCTATCATCTTGCTGATAAAGTTTCTTTAGTCGCTCGGCAAACCTTACAGCCTGAACCCCTGTAGGAGTTCCACCCTTACAACTGATACTGCTCCACAACTTATAGGCCCCACCATCGGGGCAAAAATCTGACCGGGCAGATGTTGTGTGTTTTAATTGTGGAGAACCTGGTCACACTAGCCCCCTTTGCCCCTTGAAAAAAACCCAAAACCACCAGTTTATGCTGGGTGCCCCGTCCTAATCATTCCCCCACCCATGCTCATAACCCAGAGCCCACGATAACTGTCTTGCTTAACGGCAAGCCACTCACTTCACTGATAGACACAGGTTACTCCCGTACTCTGGTACAGTTTCAGTACATCCCTAGAGATATATGGAATGAGGATGAAACTGTCTCATTTGTCTGTGTACATGGAGATAGAACAGAGTTACCCACAGCCGATGTATATATTGAGATACACAGCCAGCCTTATCTGATGAGAGTGGGGGTAGCTACTATTCTTCCCTATCCCATTTTGCTGGGCACTGATGTCCCTATTTTGGAAGATCTAGTGCAGGGCACTGCTTGGTGTGGTGTAGTTACAAGAGCCCAAACCCAGCATATAAGGCAGGAAACAGACACTAATACTTTGAATGAGATGCCTTTTTCAAATGCTGACATAGAGGCAGAGCTCAAGCCCACTGAGGAAGAGAGGTTAGAGTGACGTAGGGAGGAGGTAAAGAGACTTGTTGGTGACACTGACCATGGTGAGTTAGATCTAGGGAAACCTGAACTAACAGATTTCGATGTTACCATACCTAACAACCTAGCTAAGCTACAAAAGGAAGACCCCTCTTTAGTGGAATGTTTTAAGCAAGTTGAAGAGGAAGGTGGTCTCTTGCAAGGTTTGGGAGAAACGTATGTTCTCAAGGCAGGCCTACTCTATAGAAAGAGTAAGGAAGAAGGAACTCAGTTGGTTGTACCTGAAGCTTACAGGAAAGAGGTGCTTGAGCTTGGACATACAGTCCCTTGGTCTGGTCACTTAGGTTTCATGAAGACCCTAATGCGAATTTCTAAGAGGTTTTTTTTTGGCCTAAGATGTATATGGTAGTGAAAGAGAACTGCAAGTCCTGCCCCAAGTGTCAACTTACAACTAGTTACATACCTGCATATGCACCACTGGGCCATCTCTTACACATTCATTCATTTGTACATTAACAGCTGAATTTGTTGCACTACAAATAGCTGTCACTGAGAATATTTTATTTATCTGAATAAAAATTGATGTGTGTAGTTTACATCAGTTTTAAGGTTTCCAAACACCGTTATGAATGGATTAGATGGATCATTGTGGTCTTCCTTTGTTTCAGCCACTGCTTTTACATCCAAAAAGTCCTAAAGGATTTTTTATGGTGGTTGGGTTAAATCATTGGGATTGATTCTCAATTTGGTTGCTGGGCAGAGGTGTCTGTCTGTTTTCGTCACTTCGTTATCTGATAGTGTTGGACATTTCATCCCCTTGGAATGGTAAGGTTCCCTTTCGAAGGGAACTCAACTCTGCGTTGCCACGCTTTGGGGAACGTCACACGTGACTCGGTGTCTGAAAAACCAACTATCCAACAACGCCAATGCTCATTGGCCGGCGACAGCCTATGACGTCATAGGGGCGCGACCCGGATGTATAAAAGCGCGCCCGCGGGAGCAGTCATTATCTTTTCGTCTTTCAGGGACTGCCTGTGTCTTGCCACTGTCTGATTTCTCTAATTTCGAAACTGTGAGTATCTTGAAAACTATGTCTGAGGGCAAAGGTTTTAGGAAGTGTGCGGATCCTTGTCCGAGGTTTCTGACCCCGGAGGATCCTTACACCCTATGCAAACGTTCATGAAACGTGTTTATCTGTGTCCCAGGGAAAAATTTAACACTTGATATGCATATTTTTCTGGGCGTTTTCTGTCTGGAGAGGAGCACGCATACACAGTGCTTGAGGGCACTGCTGTGTGTTTGTCTGTTGTTTACGCTGTTCTCGTTTGTCACTCTTCCCGAGGGAAGAGCTGTCTGCATCATTGCCTGTTGGTTCTGGCCCCTGTTTGTGCTGAGGCTTAACGGTGGCTGCAATCATAGGGCTCGCAGATGAGCTCGTTGGGAAGTTTGAGAAAGTTTTATTCTCTCTAACTTCCCCGGGGCGGGCGAGAATGAGTGGATGACGATGACGTTCATGTTTGACGTCATCGCGTCCGGTGGCGAGCGCTCCTCTGGCTGGTTGTATGCGAGCTGCTCTGTGTTTGCGACGCGCTTCTCGGCGGGCTGCAGCTGCCGGGAGAGCGCGTTAGGAAAGGGGCCGCGTGCGGTCGGCTCGACGAGCGGTTCCTTTCTGTCTATTAATACGGCAGCTTCCATACTTTCCATTCCTTTTTTGATCTCTGCGTTTGAGATCGGGAAGGCATGGAAAAACCCCTAGCCATTCAGTTTTGTATCTGAACCCAGACAGGCGGGAGGGGGAGGAAGAGAGAGTGAGATGGGTGATCGATTATAAACACTGTTGCGTTTGTAATCGATTCCCCAGCTATAGGGTAATTTATATCTACCCTCTCCTCTTCTTCTTCCACCTCCTGTGTGTGTGTGTGTGTGTGTGTGTGTATATATATATATATATATATATATATATATATATTTGTGTATAAAGAGTGTGTATATATGTATGCTTATATACATGCTTGTGTATATATATGTGTATATATGTATGGACATATATCATGCTCAGATGCTTCTTATGGTCAGACTGATGGCTGGGCCCATAGCCATTATTTCTATCAGCCCGCTGTTTCTGTTTGATAGTAAGAGGATCTTTTAGGCTTAAAAGAACCTTAGATTCCATCCTTTCATGTAAAAAAGGAGCATTAGGAGTTTTTGGTTTTTGAGCCGCAGGAGGGTCTATATTTTATTCATTTAGAATAAGACCTTATTTTCCTGTATAAGTTTCTGAGCATGTAGTCAAGAAAATTAGGGGATGGGCAGACTGAAGTTGATAGCACTCGTCACTTCAGTTAATATTTAAATGTTTAGGTCAGTCTTAATCGGCCACCTGACATTGTTTGCTTGTGAGCTTCACTTTCTTTCTCTTATCCATGAGATTTGGAGGTGAAGCCCAGGCTTCACTAGGCTTGTGGCCCTGTAAGAAGGCCCGTAGCTCTAGCCTAGCCGCTAAGCTAGGTTAGGTGAGTTATTTACATAACCTTATGTATACTATCCCTTATTAGGTTGTATAGTTCCTAGTTCTGGCCTCCTCCCGAGGGAGTTGTTAGGTCATATGCCCATTATCCCCTATCTAAAATCTGTGCACGTTCAGGATAACACCTTGGAACAGTCAGGCCGGTGGCCGGACCATGATGAAGCTTTTTCTGTAGGCCCACCTTCTGGCTTGATAGTGAAAAGGTTCGTGAGGCTTATGGAACCGGGGATATCATTCTTCTCCTTTGAAAGAACGAGGAAGGAATCTCTGGTCTTCGAGCCGCGGGAAGGTAAGACAAGGTCTGATTTAATCGCTTAAATGTTCGACCTTGTTTTTATTCCTGTATTATTTCCTGAATGTGTAACAGTAATTATGTTTTGGGTTTTTTGGGCAAAAAACTGGAGTGTTGAGACTAACTGAGCGAGCCACAGTATGGCTGCTGTTCAGTTTTCTCTCTGTATGTTCTGCCGTTCGACTATTGTCAGTATAGTTTGAGCTGGCACTCATCACTTCAGTTTATGCGTTTGTGGCGGTCCTAACCGGCCGCCCAGCGCGATAGCTGTGATCTTTGCTGTATTTCTTCTCTGAAATTTCGAGGTAGAGATCAGGCTTAGCATAGCGCCTGTTATTTTGAATAGGCCTGTATGTTATTTGGCCAGGCTAGAACTAAGTGTATGTATGGTGTATGTATAAATAATTCCCATATGTATTTTAGTTTTTGGCCTTCTCCTGAGGGAGTGGCTGAATTTTTTGCTCAGATTATCCCATTGCTTATGTAGGTGCAACGATGAGTGTAACAGCTAGGTTTTAGACTGCTTTGCTAGAGACCTGATGCTGTTTCTCAGGTGGTAGGCCCTTATCTTTGCGTAGATAAGTTTATGCTATTAATATTGCTAGGCCCCACTCTCTAGAACATTCATGCTGAGAGAAAATAATATTTTCTTCCGAGCCACTTGATATTTTCAAGATTGAGTTGACTTGCCAGCATTTTAGCTTTGTCCTCTAAGGCTTGGAACAGATTTGAGAATCTGTAGCAATGATTTTATTTTTTCTCTCTGTCAAATAGCATGTATTTCAAAGTTTCCTTTGAGTTCTAGACGTTTGCCCTACATTTGGTATGTGAGCTTGATATGCTGCCACAGGTTGGCACCCGCTTATTATGGTAGGCCTTCTTAAAAAGCGGCCTCTATGTAAGTGCTGGTGAATCCTTTCCCCAGGGTTACTGAGTGCATCACCTGTTGGATTGCATACTCAGGGTAGCTAGATCACTTTTTGAGAAAAGTTAGTATCTGTCAGCTCCCTTTCAGTTATCTGTTTATCAGCTATATTGCATAGGCTAGACTGTTGTAGGCTAGACTGTTCAGCCTCCTTCTAGTTAGCAATAGTTTTATACTGCTGTATAATAGATTTCAGTCTGCTCACATACTGTTTTGGATTTTACACTGCTTCAGGCCCTGCAGCATGTTGTTTGAGGTAGCAGGCTCAACTAGCCTCCCTTAAGCCATGTTGGTTATGTATGGTTCCCTTTAGTCACATAACTTAGGGTACTTTGCCTGTTTGGAAAGTGTAGCCTAGCACAGGTAGCAGTTAGCTTCCCATAGTTATTTGGGTTAGAGCTGGTTCCCTGTAGCTTGGTTCCCTGGAAATTCACGAACTGAAGCCATGTGTCATTGAATCGGTAGGCCCCTTCAGGCCTCCTTTTTAGTTTACATGTTGGCACAGATTGTGTTTTTCTGTGTGTCTTAGTGGTAATACGTGTTGGCGTACGCTGTACTCCTCTTGTTTAAAGAGTAAAAAGTGTTTTTTACTGAGTACACTGCTTGTTGGATTGTGTTGGGCGGATTGTTAAGGAGCACTGTGCAGCTTTCCTTGGCTGCCATGGAAGTTATTTGTCTTTGTACGTTAGACAGGTGTTCAGAAAGGCGTTTTACCATAAAACGGGTTGTTTTCTGGAGTGTACTTCTGTTGTCATGTTGTAAGTCCCTCCCGGGCCTCCATGATTATGTGCTCTTGGCATAGTCTACCTGTTAGGTGAGCTCTGCGCTTCCCCCTTAGGGTTGGGTTTGTAATAGTGCTTAGCTCCCTAAGCTGATTATGATGGTTGGGCCTTCATCAGGCCCCATCTTAAGAATCAGCCCCAGGCTGGTTTGTGCTCCCCTTTCAGGGTTTTCAGCGCACAGCCTCCTCAGTGCGTTAATTAAGCACTGGGTAGATCCTAGGTGAGCGGATTATCTCCCCTCGATATGGGGGTTCATAGCATTCAGCTGAGTTCTGCTCTCCAGGATGCCCGTCTCTACGCGTGGGTCTGAGCTGGTTTCTGCCTTTCTGCAGTCACTCTTACCTATCTTCTTCTTCAAGAATGCATTCTAGAGGCTCTGTATTCAGACAGGGTTGGCCTGGACTAAGTCTGTTCCCCTGGAAGACCAGGTCGGCCACCCTGGTGGCAATGAGGGTGACCCCGTTCCCCTCAAGAGTGGCTGGCCGAGGTTCCCTTTGGTTCCTTGGCCACGTTCCCTTAAAGGGACCACTTTTTCCTTCGGGAAAGTGGGTCCCAGACGCCTTAGCGATTTCTTTAGGCTCTATTTGTTAAAAGAGAAAGGTAGAAGCCTTTTGGAAGTTCAGCTTGGGCTGTTGGCCAAGGGAATGCTGTCACCGACAGCCTGGTGTGACCCGAGGGGGAGTTGCTGAGCAGTTCGAGGACTGCTTTGAGACCTTTGTTTCAGCCAAATTTTTTGGCAGGCACTCTCCACAATCATGGCGGCGTTGGTATATCGTTCCCCAAAGCGTGGCAACGCAGAGTTGAGTTCCCTTCGAAAGGGAACGTCTCAGGTTACTCATGTAACCATGGTTCCCTGAGAACAGGGAATGAGACTCTGCGTTTTCCTTGCCATGTTTCAGGCGGCCTGCTGGGCAGTCCCTTCAAGACGATGGATAATGACTGCTCCCGCGGGCGTGCTTTTATACATCCGGGTCGCGCCCCTATGACGTCATAGGCTGTCGCCGGCCAATGAGCATTGGCGTTGTTGGATAGTTGGTTTTTCAGACACCGAGTCACGTGTGACGTTCCCCAAAGCGTGGCAACGCAGAGTCTCGTTCCCTGTTCTCAGGGAACCATGGTTACATGAGTAACCTGAGACGTTCTATCTGCATTCTGAGCAGTTTTGACATATTGAGCTTCAGAGTTTTTGCATTCCATTTGACTTTGTAGATATAGCCTTTTTGTTTTTTTTAAATTTAAGTCCCAAAATATACAAATATATTAATCAATCAACCAATAAGTTGTCTCAGAATAAGAATATGTGAATAACTCAATTATGAAAAAAATATCAGATGGAACCTTATAATTCCTAGGGGACACTTTGTTTTGCTATTGTTCTGTTCAAAAATAATTTTTGAAAATGCAGATTTTCAATTGTTTATTGGACAAGAAAAATTTGTGGGCCATTTTAAATTTAATTATACATTATAAAGAAAATACAATATCCTGACCTGGTCTCAAATTGAGATCAGTGCCATCAGTGTCTTTTATTCAATGATAGCAACCAGAGACCAAGCTGATGGAAAGAGTACTTCCTGCCCAACAATGTACTTTCCCTTCTCTCAATTCTCAACCTCAGGCTGCTTGGCCATATTCTATTCTTGCTAATGGTGACTGTGGTTCTAATCAAAAGATGAGTTAGTATTAGTTTTAAAGGTGCCCTAGAACTTTTTTAAAAAGATGTAATATAAGTCTAAGGTGTCCCCTAAATGTGTCTGTGAAGTTTCAGCTCTAAATACCCCATAGATTTTTTTTTTTATTCATTTTTTTTAACTGCCTATTTTGGGGCATCATTATAAATGAGCCGATTCAGGGCTACTGGCCCTTTAATTCTCGTGCTCCACGCCCACGGAGCTCGCGCTTGCCTTGAACAGTGCATAAACAAAATGTACACAGCTAATATAACCCTCAAATGGATCTTTACAAAGTGTTCGTCATGCATGCGGCATGCATGCGTCGGATTATGTGAGTATTGTATACCGTTATATTGTTTACGTTTGATTCTGAATTAATTTGAGGCTGTGATCCGTGGCTAACGGCTAATGCTACACTGTTGGAGAGATTTATAAAGAATGAAGTTGTTTATGCATTATACAGAGTGCAAGTGTTTAATAATGAAAATAGTGACGGCTCTTGTCTCCGTGAATACAGTAATAAACGATGGTAACTTTAACCACATTTAACAGTACATTAGCAACATGCTAACAAAACATTTAGAAAGACAATTTACAAATATCACTAAAAATATCATGATATCATGGATCATGTCAGTTATTATTGCTCCATCTGCCATTGTCACTATTGTCCTTGCTTGCTTACCTAGTCTGTTGATTCACCTGTGCAGATCCAGACGTTAATACTGGCTGCCCTTGTCTAATGCCTTTCATAATGTTGGGAACATGGGCTGGCATATGCAAATATTGGGGGCGTACACCCCGACTGTTACGTAACAGTCGGTGTTATGTTGAGATTCGCCTGTTCTTCAGAGGTCTTTTAAACAAATTAGATTTATATAAGAAGGAGGAAACAATGGAGTTTGAGACTCACTGTATGTCTTTTACTGAACTCTTGTTATTTGACTATGCCAAGATAAATTCAATTTTTCATTCGAGGGCACCTTTAAAAGTGAGTATTTTTAGTGTTTACTCAAACATGATGTTGTTAGCATGGAAAGAAATTGCTTAATTATTTGTATGACA
This sequence comes from Megalobrama amblycephala, assembly GCF_018812025.1. Lineage (NCBI taxonomy): Eukaryota > Metazoa > Chordata > Actinopteri > Cypriniformes > Xenocyprididae > Megalobrama > Megalobrama amblycephala. The sequence goes on along the minus strand of NC_063059.1, from coordinate 10,698,973 downwards.
GATGGATGTAAAGGTGGATTATTTTGTCATTTGACATTTTCTGCAGTGGATAAAGAAACATACAAGTCAAACAAAGCAAAATAACACTCTAAAAAATGCTGGGTTAAAAACAACCCAAGTTGGGTTAAATATGGACAAACCCAGCAGGTTGGGTTAAAAGGCACCAATTATGCCCTCTTTCACAAGATGTAATATAAGTCTCTGGTCTGGTCAAGTTTCAGCTTAAAATACCCCACAAATTTGCCCCTATTTGGGGGTGAGCAAAAAAATGCCTTTTACTATATTACTATATTGCTGGCTAAAAAAAATAAATCCAAAATTGGTTGAAAAATTGGCAGGGTGAAAACAACCCAATCCCTGGGTTTGTCCATATTTAACCCAGCATTTTTAGAGTGAAAACACATGCTTGAGCAACAAGATATAGTGCAGAGGTTTTATAAAGAAAAGTACAAGTTATCCTTTTTTTTTTTTTTAACAGCATCATCAAGATTATACCACACATATTTCTCTAACAGTCCAGTTCAACATATACTTTCAATAGATTCCTGCCAACATCATTCTGCATTCTGCTACCAACGACCCCTGCAAGCTGTTTGGTTTTTGGGTGCCTCTTAACCACAGTATGCAAAGAACACAGTGTGCAAAGAACAATAAGCATTCAGATCTCAGATCAGCATGCATAAATTAATTCATTCAAGTGTGCCTCCTTTTTAGTTTACATGTTGGCACAGATTGTGTTTTTCTGTGCGGCTTAGGATGAGTTGACAGTAGTGAAACCTTACTGAGGTTTGGTTTAGCCTATTGTTGCCTCTCTGAGTCGATGATTCTAGTTGAGCTAAGAGCCACCTAGCGCCTAGGTTGGATCTTTAGGCTCCTGGAAACGGCCACGAGACTTACACCATGTGTCCTGGAGGATGCTAAGCCTGCGGGCCGCCTTTTTTTGGACACACTGGTGTTTGTTTTGGGTGTATTTCTCTCTGAGAACTAGTCATATACACTTTCGCTGGCCAGGGGCCCAAGTGGTAGATTCAACCCCCTCTTTTGCGGGTTGTTTACCTGGCTTGGGACCTAAACACTACCACGAGCTGATTCCACATGTTTGTTGAGGTTATAGGCCTTCCAGGCCTTCCTTAATACGTGTTGGCGTACGCTGTACTCCTCTTGTTTAAAGAGTAAAAAGTGTTTTTTACTGAGTACACTGCTTGTCAGATTGTGTTGGGCGGATTGTTAAGGAGCACTGTGCAGCTTTCCTTGGCTGCCATGGAAGTTATCTGTCTTTGTACGTTAGACAGGTGTTGAGAAAGGTGTTTTACCATAAAACGGGTTGTTTTCTGGAGTGTACTTCTGTTGTCATGTTGTAAGTCCCTCCCGGGCCTCCATGATTATGTGCTCTTGGCATAGCCTACCTGTTAGGTGAGCTCTGCGCTTCCCCCTTAGGGTTGGGTTTGTAATAGTGCTTAGCTCCCTAAGCTGATTATGATGGTTGGGCCTTCATCAGGCCCCATCTTAAGAATCAGCCCCAGGCTGGTTTTTGCTCCCCTTTCAGGGTTTTCAGCGCACAGCCTCCTCAGTGCGTTAATTAAGCACTGGGTAGATCCTAGGTGAGCGGATTATCTCCCCTCGATATGGGGGTTCATAGCATTCAGCTGAGTTCTGCTCTCCAGGATGCCCGTCTCTACGCGTGGGTCTGAGCTGGTTTCTGCCTTTCTGCAGTCACTCTCACCTATCATCTTCTTCAAGAATGCATTCTAGAGGCTCTGTATTCAGACAGGGTTGGCCTGGACTAAGTCTGTTCCCCTGGAAGACCAGGTCGGCCGCCCTGGTGGCAATGAGGGTGACCCCGTTCCCCTCAAGAGTGGCTGGCCGAGGTTCCCTTTGGTTCCTTGGCCACATTCCCTTAAAGGGACCACTTTTTCCTTCGGGAAAGTGGGTCCTGGACGCCTTAGCGATTTCTTTAGGCTCTATTTGTTAAAAGAGACAGGTAGAAGCCTTTTGGAAGTTCAGCTTGGGCTGTTGGCCAAAGGGAATGCTGTCACCGACAGCCTGGTGTGACCCGAGGGGGAGTTGCTGAGCAGTTCGAGGACTGCTTTGAGACCTTTGTTTCAGCCATATTTTTTGGCAGGCACTCTCCTCAATCATGGCGGCGTTGGTATATCATTCCCCAAAGCGTGGCAACGCAGAGTTGAGTTCCCTTCGAAAGGGAACGTCTCAGGTTACTCATGTAACCATGGTTCCCTGAGAACAGGGAACGAGACTCTGCGTTTTCCTTGCCATGTTTCAGGCGGCCTGCTGGGCAGTCCCTTCAAGATGATGGATAATGACTGCTCCCGCGGGCGCGCTTTTATACATCCGGGTCGCGCCCCTATGACGTCATAGGCTGTCGCCGGCCAATGAGCATTGGCGTTGTTGGATAGTTGGTTTTTCAGACACCGAGTCACGTGTGACGTTCCCCAAAGCGTGGCAACGCAGAGTCTCGTTCCCTGTTCTCAGGGAACCATGGTTACATGAGTAACCTGAGACGTTCTATCTGCATTCTGAGCAGTTTTGACATATTGAGCTTCAAAGTTTTTGCATTCCATTTGACTTTGTAGATATAGCCTTTTTGTTTTTTTAAATTAAAGTCCCAAAATATACAAATATATCAATCAATCAACCAATCAATCACAATGTAAATAAGTTGTCTCAGAATAAGAATAGTGAATAACTCAATTATGAAAAAAATATCAGATGGAACCTTATAATTCCTAGGGGACACTTTGTTTTGCTATTGTTCTGTTCAAAAATAATTTTTGAAAATGCAGATTTTCAATTGTTTATTGGACAAGAAAAATGTGTGGGCCATTTTAAATTTAATTATACATTATAAAGAAAATACAATATCCTGACCTGGTCTCAAATTGAGATCAGTGCCATCAGTGTCTTTTATTCAATGATAGCAACCAGAGACCAAGCTGATAGAAAGAGTACTTCCTGCCCAACAATGTACTTTCCCTTCTCTCAATTCTCAACCTCAGGCTGCTTGGCCATATTCTATTCTTGCTAATGGTGACTGTGGTTCTAATCAAAAGATGAGTTAGTATTAGTTTTAAAGGTGCCCTAGAACTTTTTTTAAAAAGATGTAATATAAGTCTAAGGTGTCCCCTGAATGTGTCTGTGAAGTTTCAGCTCTAAATACCCCATAGATTTTTTTTTTATTCATTTTTTTAACTGCCTATTTTGGGGCATCATTATAAATGAGCCGATTCAGGGCTACTGGCCCTTTAATTCTCGTGCTCCACGCCCACGGAGCTCGCGCTTGCCTTGAACAGTGCATAAACAAAGTTTACACAGCTAATATAACCCTCAAATGGATCTTTACAAAGTGTTCGTCATGCATGCGGCATGCATGCGTCGGATTATGTGAGTATTGTATACTGTTATATTGTTTACGTTTGATTCTGAATGAATTTGAGGCTGTGATCCGTGGCTAACGGCTAATGCTACACTGTTGGAGAGATTTATAAAGAATGAAGTTGTTTATGCATTATACAGAGTGCAAGTGTTTAATAATGAAAATAGTGACGGCTCTTGTCTCCGTGAATACAGTAATAAACGATGGTAACTTTAACCACATTTAACAGTACATTAGCAAAATGCTAACAAAACATTTAGAAAGACAATTTACAAATATCACTAAAAATATCATGATATCATGGATCATGTCAGTTATTATTGCTCCATCTGCCATTGTCACTATTGTCCTTGCTTGCTTACCTAGTCTGTTAATTCACCTGTGCAGATCCAGACGTTAATACTGGCTGCCCTTGTCTAATGCCTTTCATAATGTTGGGAACATGGGCTGGCATATGCAAATATTGGGGGCGTACACCCCGACTGTTGCGTAACAGTCGGTGTTATGTTGAGATTCGCCTGTTCTTCAGAGGTCTTTTAAACAAATTAGATTTATATAAGAAGGAGGAAACAATGGAGTTTGAGACTCACTGTATGTCTTTTACTGAACTCTTGTTATTTGACTATGCCAAGATAAATTCAATTTTTCATTCGAGGGCACCTTTAAAAGTGAGTATTTTTAGTGTTTACTCAAACATGATGTTGTTAGCATGGAAAGAAATTGCTTAACTATTTGTATGACAGATGGATGTAAAGGTGGATTATTTTGTCATTTGACATTTTCTGCAGTGGATAAAGAAACATACAAGTGAAACAAAGCAAAATAACACTCTAAAAAATGCTGGGTTAAAAACAACCCAAGTTGGGTTAAATATGGACAAACCCAGCAGGTTGGGTTAAAAGGCACCAATTATGCCCTCTTTCACAAGATGTAATATAAGTCTCTGGTCTGGTCAAGTTTCAGCTTAAAATACCCACAAATTTGCCCCTATTTGGGGGTGAGCAAAAAAATGCCTTTTACTATATTACTATATTGCTGGCTAAAAAAATAAATCCAAAATTGGTTGAAAAATTGGCAGGGTGAAAACAACCCAATCCCTGGGTTTGTCCATATTTAACCCAGCATTTTTAGAGTGAAAACACATGCTTGAGCAACAAGATATAGTGCAGAGGTTTTATAAAGAAAAGTACAAGTTATCCTTTTTTTTTTTTTAACAGCATCATCAAGATTATACCACACATATTTCTCTAACAGTCCAGTTCAACATATACTTTCAATAGATTCCTGCCAACATCATTCTGCATTCTGCTACCAACGACCCCTGCAAGCTGTTTGGTTTTTGGGTGCCTCTTAACCACAGTATGCAAAGAACACAGTGTGCAAAGAACAATAAGCATTCAGATCTCAGATCAGCATGCATAAATTAATTCATTGAAGTGTGTTATTATATTTATTTTAAACTAAAATAAGAATGTGTACTTTCAGTCTACTTTTTATGTACTTCTCAGAAATATACTTAAAATTACACTTATACTTACAGCAAATTCTAAGTATATTTGGCCTATACTTGTACTCAATCTTTTGATCAAGATATATACAGTGGTGTGAAAAAGTTTTTGTTTTGTTTTTTTGCATGTTTGTCACACTTTAATGTTTCAGATCATCAAACAAATTTAAATATGAATCAAAGACAACAAAAGTAAACACAACATGCAGTTTTTAAATGAAGGGTTTTATTATGAAGGGAAAACAAAATCCAAACCCACATGGCCCTGTGTGAAAAAGTGCTTGCCCCTAAACCTAATAACTGGTTGGGCCACCCTTAGCAGCAACAACTGCAATCAAGCATTTGCAATAACTTGCAATGAGTCTGTTACAGCGCTGTGGAGGAATTTTGGCCCACTCGTCTTTGCAGAATTGTTGTAATTCAGCCACATTTGAGGGTTTTCGAGCATGAACCGCCTTTTTAAGGTCATGCCACAGCATCTCAATAGGATTGAGTTTAAATCATATAGAGAGGTACAGTTTGATCGGTTCATCTATATTTACTGAAGTAAATAAAGTTAGAGATCAATTGAACCTATAGTTTATTAACTATTATCAGATATAAGCGATAAAAAAAAATAATATAGTAAACTATAAGTATGATGTTAAGTTAACTTAAAGAAAATTCACAAGTATACTTACAGTATAAAACTACTAATAGTGTACTGAGATTAAGTGTACTTTTATAAATTAAAAAATGTGCTACAAGTATTTAAAGGATTAGTTCACTTTCAAATTAAAATGTCCTGAATAATTTACTCACCCCCATGTCATCCAAGATGTAAGTGTCTTTCTTTCTTTAGTCGAAAAGAAATTAAGGTTTTTGATCAAAACATTCTCTAGATAAGACCGTTATTCCTCGTCTGGGATCGTGTAGAATGCTTTGAAGCTGCAATGAAACTATAATTTTGACCATCAGCCATTTGGAGGCCAGTGAAGTCCACTATATGGAGAAAAATCCTGGAATGTTTTCATCAAAAACCTTAATTTCTTTTCGACTGAAGAGAGAAGGACATGGACATCGGGAGTAAATTATCAGGAAATTTTAATTTGAAAGTGAACTAATCCTTTAACTATTAAACTATCAGTATAAGGTTTAGTACAGTTGCAGAAAAACTTAGTTGTAAACTAGTTTTGTAATCAAAGTTTACTACTGTTACACTTAAAGTATACTTTTATATACTAAAAGTGGGCCAATTTATTCCCAAGCAGTACTGAAATAGTACACTTACAAGTATACTACTAGTACATAGATAGTATACTTACTACATAAAGTATGTTTAAAAAATACTTTAATAAAATTAACTTGGGAACAACATGATTAAACTATTTTATATATAATCATGTTGTTCCATATATATATATATATATATATATATATATATATATATATATATATATATATAATATGGGAACAACATGATTAAACTATTTTATATATATGCACATGGTCAGAGAACTACTAAACTACTTGATGTTTAGGTAATCTTTATCAATGAAATCTCAATGTGGAAATGAGAATCCTTTATAGATAAGCAAAGCCTGTACTTCCTGTTTCTCTGGTTTTATCAAGAGATTTTAGTGCGACCCACTCATGGAAAAAACAGCTCTCAGCCAATGTTGCTCATGAACCAATGTTTACATTGTACCCTTTACATTGTTGTCGCTTTACTAGCTACAGTATAGCAAGTAGCAACATGTTTTAGAAACAACCCTAGAAACAAGCCTGACCTTTTAGTTTTTATGGTGAACATAAGCTAGATTACAACAAAATGACTGACATTATTGAAGTTTCATTTCGTTTGTTAATAAGCGTGCTGACAGGATGATGCTGTTCACAATAACTCCTACTATTCCAAAAGTCAAAATCCACAGTCAAATTATGTGGGTCATTTTTAATTTTATTGTCATTTTAATGCAAGTACAACAAGCCAGATCAGTTCACAGGTTGCTTGCTCTTACAATACATGTCAATTAAAAATACAACACATTATTTGGCCTTCCAATCATATCCAGAACATGTCTTTGGTGAAATTCAGAATGATTCCAGATCAGCTTATTTCATTGCATTGGTTTCAGTAGCTTAAATGACGAATTCTGTGAAGTTCCTTAAAGCACCAATTCGCCAAATTCCATCTTATAGTAACCAATTATTTTACATTATTAAGCTGCATCTTCAATACATGCTAGTAATTTGAAAGATAAAACTGGGGTGTATAGGATGTTCAACACATTAGATCTAGACTATATGCGTTTCCATCTTAACCTTCACTGTATTGATTCTTCAGTAATGAATTCAGCAAGACAAGGAAAGATTTTGAAGTACTGATGAATGGACACAAATGAATCTGGATACAGTTGTGCTCTCAGTTAATTAGTTTTCAAGCATGATGTTGATCAGACCCGTTCAGTGTTTACAGTCCAAATCTATATAGCAAATGACCCAAACTCCAATTAATATTGACTTAAATAAAAATACATATAATTACATCCAAAACACAGCATTGAAAAAGGCAATAATGCAGCAGTTAAAACATCCGTAACTTTGTTTACATTTCTATTGGTTCAGGATAAGAGAGGGAGGAGTCATCTCAACAAGAGAAGACACATATAAATGTAAAATCATTGTCCTAAATCTGCCTGATGCTGGTACAAAATCTTATATAAGAGTCCTAAATTAGGGCATCAAACCACAATGTTAGCTGATCACAATTCATAAATACACCTCAGAGCGATCAAGACAGCAGGCTATCCACGATCCCTTTTAAGTGCCGTGAGCATCTGGTGCCATGTGTTGAATTAAGTTAATTCTAATCTGGAGAGATTTATGAACCATTATGTTTCTGATAATGCCTTAAAAATAAGTAGTACAGCTTCCGTTCAATCAAATATTCCAGAGCTGTGAGGAAGTTGAGGGTAAATGAGCATTTTTGTGGTTTGGTTTCGCTTCAGGTGTGTTCAAATGTGACAAAGGAAGACAAAAAAGGCAATGCAATCAAATACAAACGATCATGTCATTATGTTTGGTGCATCTTGACTCAGAAAATAACTCTAAAATAAATATGAGCTACAATTTCACAGGACGGAGTTTGGTTTGGTTTATAGAAACGTGTAGTTTTGGACTGAAGAAACGAAAAACATAAACATACTGGGCCCACATTTTGGTTTCACTTCTGTTGATATGTCACGTAATAAACACATGATGATTCCGTATTCTTCTCAAAAATGTGTTTGTTCTACTAATAAAACGATTTAGAGCAAGACATGTCCTTTCTACAACAGGCTAACAGTAAATTGTTGTGTTAACATTATTTGTGTCACAGGCACAGACACCCAAAAATTTGATTTAAAATTTCAATCATGTACTAGAACAGAAATGCAATAGACAGATAACTCTATAACCCTCTAATATTAAAAACAAACAAACTTGATTTTCAGGCCTTAGTGACACATGTAGAAACTTAAACCAGTTTTGGTGTCAGTCAAAGTTGTTTACCACCTTTCACAGGTGACGATGTACTAGTTTCAGTCACACAACACAAAACCCTCGACAGTTAAATCAACTACTGTATGAAAACGGAGCGATTAGCTAAGCTAACTAACCTACGCTCTAACCGCTGTGGCGTGTCAGGAGGGAACGGTGAATGGAGCCTATGTCTACCGAAGATACATTCAGTCAGGAGTTACTGTGTCATTTTCTTGTGCTGGTTTATTCAACAGTCCGTTTTCATTCAGCCATGTTAGGAAATGTTTCGTTCTCTGTGTGAGCAGCACAAGATCATCTTTATGTCCACACGTTGCGTCGATACAAATTAATGATAGAAACGTCTATTCGAGTTACGTCTTTAGTTATGTACACGTCATTGTTGCACTGTGATATTTTCATTTTTATCAAAAAGCAAGAAACAGGACCAACACAAGTACGTTATAGCATCATACACCAAATTTCGCATGCTTTTCTTTACGCGTATGGACTTCAGATTACTTAGAATTGACTTTTAAAGAAGCAATACCAGAAAAATATTCTAAGCTTTCGGGTAGTATTATTCAATGAACGTTCGTGGTACATTTAAAACACTGATTCAGTTTCTTACGGTGTGATTGAGACTAATAATCTACCAGAATGTTTGATGGTTTAGTTATATGTGAATACAAACCTTGTTCCTTTTATATCTGAAGTCTTATTAAAACAAAATGAGTCTAGCAGTTTATATCCTAAAATGACTTTAAGAGGGCCAAAATGTCTCGAATTCCCTCCCGGGTTTCTGTAGTGAACTCAAAAATATATTATTTCATTCATATCACAGTTTCACCATGAAATAAACTCTGCTTTGAAAATAGAAACGACAAAACAAACCATTCATGTTGAACACGTTTAGCTTCTTTGAAACACGTAATTCATTCGGAAAGAATGTGTGACACTATTCCAAGATTTTAAAACCGCCGATCATGCTCGGCACGGCCACACCCTCATGAATGAAAGCAAAAACCGGGGGATAAAGGAGCTCTCGGTGGACTGCGGATTCTCTTATTAGTGTTCTCTCTCCCTGATGAGAGAGTAGTATGCAAACGTTTTACTACAAACTCCCTATTTACGTGCCGGGTTTGTTGTACATTTTGAACATCGGTCATATAGACATACATACAGTACAAGGGAGAGGGGGTTGCCGTGAAAACCCCAATCGAAAAACGGGAGGCGAGAGGGGAGGGCATGGCCTTGAGACTGCAGAGCCCTCCTCAGTTCATTTGCTCGAAGAATTTGTAAGTGGGGTTTTCATAGCCGTGATTCTGCATCTTATTGAGCTGTCTTTCCTCGGGGGTCAGCATGGGGTCGACCTGCTGGGAAAGAGACGGAGACAGATAGGGAAAGAATCGCTTAAAAAGGAGCATAAGTGAATTTAAATGGGAAAAATTAATGAACGGAAAGATTTTATTAAAGTTGGCCAGCAGGCTTACTATTATGTGAAAACATTTCAAAATGTAACATTACTATATGTTACAGAATTACTATATATATGTATAGAAACATATACAGTATGTTGCAAACTGTATGTATTTCTACTAATACACAAACAGCATCATTATCCATTGCATACATGCTTGATTGTGTCAAATATATGTGCATAATACCATCATTATAATATCATATAATATAAATATAATTATCTTCCAAGTGTGTATAATGACCCACCATCTAAACTGATACTTGATTGCCATCAACTGATTTTTGATCAAAAAAATAAATAAATTGAAAAGTCACTTATCTCTTTATACAGTATCTAATGATTGAGACTTTAAATCTCACAAATAATACTATTTCTCATAATTGCAATTTTGTAATTATAACTGCAGCTGTAGATTACACAAATGCAACTTTTTTTATTTTTAATTTTATTTTCAAAATTATCTTTTTTTTTTTTTACTGTTCTGAAGCAGAAATAGCAGAAATAATTCTAACTCAAATCATTATTTTTTGTCTACTGAAATATTAAATTGTGAAAAAATTACTGGGAAAAAAAGTCTCTGACATCATATACTGTATACTTCATATAGGCCTGTATTCATCTTTTATAAGTTTCACATAAAACCTACATTAATTATAAGAATATGTATTATTATTATATAATAATATATGTAATATATTTAGCAGAATATTTAACTTTTTAGTACAGATTAAATATTAAATTCTGCTTCATGTTTTAACTTTTACTGTTATCCTTTTTTCCAGTCAAATTAAAATATCAGAATGCAAAATGACTAGATATGCAAAACAGAGAGCAGCAGGAAGCTGCTTCGGAGGTTTGGTTGTTACTTCCTCATGTTCTGTGGAAATCCATAGTCAAATCCATAGCTGTATTACTTAAAGGGATAGTTCACCCAAAAATGAAATTTATCCCATGATTCAATCACCCTCAAGCCATCCTAGGTGTACATGACTATCTTCTTTCAGACGAACACAATCTTACAATCTTATAACAAAAGAGTTATATTTAAAAATATCCTGGCTCTTCCAAGCATTATAATTGTAGTAAATGGAGCTCACGATTTTGAAGCCCAAAAAAGTTCATCCATCCATCATAAAAGTAATCCATACGACTCCAGGGGGTTAATAAAGGACTTTGGAAGCGAAGCAATGGGTTTTTGTTAGAAAAATATCCATATTTAAAACTTTATAAACTAAATCCTCAGCGTTTTCATCAATACATCATGCACTGGGTCAGGGGTTACTCTTTCATCGTAAATCGATGCGTACGACCGTTTGCCGGAAGCTAGTTAGTATAGTTTATTAAGTTTTAAATATGGATATTTTTCTTACAAAAACCCATAGATTCACTTCAGAAGGCCTTTATTAACTCCCTCTAGCCATTCACTACCATAATAAAGCTTGGAAGAGCAAGAATATTTTTTAATATACCTCCGATTGTGTTTGTCTGAAAGTCATATACACCTAGGATGGCTTGAGGGTGAGTAAATCATAGGATAATTTTCATTTTTGGGTGAACTATCCCTTTAAATGGGTCATGATATATTTACATGAGGCTGTCACATTAAAAACCACAAACTCAGCCTGAAGCCATAGTGACGTCAAGGTTTGACCCCTGTCAGCTGAAGTCTCACCTCTACTATGCCATGGCTGATGGTTCCATATGGCTTACGGCGGACTAGCAACAAGCTGATGACCATCACCATAGCGATGGCCACGGCAACCACCAACAGCCCCACCATTGCCCCGCGGTTAAATGTCTCCAAAACGTCCGGCTGCTGTGGTAGAAAAAACATGAGGAAAAGAGTTTCACATTCAGCAGCATTGTATACAGTATACAAGGAACATATTAGCACCTGAGGGGGCAAAACTGTATTTGTATAAAATGGAAATCCATCCTACTTAATCATCAACTGCTCTATTGTTCTTTTATGCCTGGCAGAAATTAATAAGCATATACTGTAGTAACATTTAGATAAAGGTCGGGTAGGCAATTTTGTAGAGGCTAGCAATAGCAAGCTACTGTAGCTAGAATGAGACGGTCTAGTGACAGTTTCTGTATTTGGGTGCGTTGTGAAATTAAGTGTTGTCAAATTGATGAAGATATTTTCTTAATTTGCTGGTGTTTTTTCTATTTGCATGTGTTTTCTTCAGTTGCAGCGCGTTGAGCTCTCTCGGCCACTGTAGTTAAAACTTAATTTTGGAAAAATACTTTGTATTAAAAATCTTTATATTAAAGTATTAGTTCACTTTCAAATGTAAAATTTCCTGATAATTTACTGACCCCCATGTCATCCAAGATGTTCATGTCTTTCTTTCTTCAGTCGAAAAGAAATTAAGGTTTTGATGAAAACATTCCAGGATTTTTCTCCTTATAGTGGACTTCAACGGAGCCCAAACAGTTGAAGGTCAAAATTACAGTTTTATTGCAGCTTCAAAACATTCTACACGATCCCAGACGAGGAATAAGGGTCTTATCTAGTGAAACCATCGCTCATTTTCTAAAAAAAAAAAAAACTTGAACTAGCTCTCTTCTTCTTCTCTATTAGAATTCCAGCAGTGTAGACACAGCTAAGTGTATTACTGCCCTCCACAGGTCAAAGTTTGAACTAATTGTTATATACTTGCACTAGCATATTGTATATGCAGTGTTGGGTACGTTACTTTAAAAAAGTAATTAGTTATAGTTACTAGTTACTTCTCACAAATAGTAACGGAGTTAGTAACTGAGTTACATCATACATCATTACAACATACATAAAAGTAACTAATTACCAGGGAAAGTAACTATTGTGTTACTTTAAAACAATTAAAATATGTCAAATAACTTGAATGCCCCCATTATTAAATATAAGTCTAAGAATAAATAATTCTTGATCCGACTCATGACTCATGATCTTGCTCTTGCTTATGACATTTCTCTGCACTGTCATTAAAGAAAATGTAGTTTCACATATATGTTTGAATAGTCCTATGTTATGTTTTAAATTCATTTACTTGATTATGAAAACTGAACACCATGAGTAAGATTCATCATAAGATGCGCAATATATCGGGAGACATGGAGTGGGTCAGACATGATTTTGACCACTTCATTAAGTTTTGTTTTGTAGAAAGCCTTTCTTTAAAGTGAATTTCGTTTTGTAAAAATTGTATCTTAATTTTAATCAATGTTTCATCAACCAATTGCCTGGATTTAATAAATAAGAAGCAAATATAGCAGGCAATATAATCATGGATGCGCAGGCGTGATCACTGGCGCGTGAACTGGAGTGCGACTTATAGGCTAAATGAACCGAAACTCAGCGTATAGGCTGCTTGCCTCGCAGACATGAGAAATATATCTATAGAAAGCTTGAAATATCTACTTTAAAACGAAATAATTAAAAACGAAAAGAGTCTACTCTAATTATGTAATCCGAATGAAATGTGCATTTTCTCTCTAGGCGTGTCCAGTATATGCGGAGATGATGAGAGTCAGCAATGTCAACTTCATCTTTGCAGCCGACACTGATTCAGAAAACATTACTTTATTAATAAACAATTAAAATGTCTCCTTGCTGTTTTTTGTCATATTCATAATCATTACTTTATGGCAAGCGTTAGGCCTATGCATGCTCTTGAGTGCATAGCCTATATTACACAAACACTCATTAGTTTATTCTCTCCAGTATTTAAGAAATTAAATTAATATAAATGTGATTAGTCAACTAATGGCTTAAATGAACAACTACTAGTCGACTAGAAAAACTTATTTCACATATTTTCGATCCAGCATGTCACATGTTTATCGCAGTAGATAGGACCTTCGAACCAGAAAGACACAGCTTACATTTGACTAAAGGGTTTTTGTCTTTATGCTCAACTAAAGTGAAATAATGAGCATATTTCGACTTTGAGAACTCGTCTTGCTCTCGCCATGACATTACAGTATTAGTTACTGTCAAAAGTAACTGCGTTACAGTAACGCGTTACTGCCCAACACTGTGTATATGACAATTTAGTTTGACCTGTGGAGGGCAGTAATACACTTGTCTACACTGCTGGAATTCTAATAGAGAAGAAGAAGAGAGCTAGTTCAAGATGAGCATTTATGGTTAAACCAAAAATAATTTTTAATTTTTTTGTAGAAAATGAGCGATGGTTTCTTTAGATAAGACCCTTATTTCTCGTCTGTGATCACTGTAAACTGTAATTTTGACCTTCAACAGTTTGGGCTCCTTTGAAATGCACTATATGGAGAAATATCCTGGAATGTTTTCATCAAAAACCTTAATTTCTTTTCAACTGAAGAAAGAAAGACATGAACATCTTGGATGACATAGGGGTGAATAAATTATCAGGAAATTTTAATTTGAAAGTGAACTAATCCTTTAACTGTCTTTCTGTTAATGCAATACAGTGAATGACAACCGTCTGTGGTCTCCCAGTGACTTACATTACTTGCAGTTTAGTAATAATTAAGTGATTAATTTACACACGTCTTCATATCCAAAAGCATTATTTGCATTATTTGTGTCTTACATTTCATAATGTTTCAACCAGTATAAAAAAAGGTGTTAATGTTACTCTATTCTTTAAGTGTCTAAGTATTGCCTTTGCATTTACGCCTACTGAACATAAAAGTAGAATGAGAAAAGGTTTGTACAGTAATTTTCCAGGAGTTAAAAGAAGAAAACTAAACATTAGACTTCACAAAACAAATGAATTAAAAAATAAAAGTCTTTAGATGCTCACCAGCTCATCTCTCTGGATTCCTGGAGACTTGTAGACCACCTGCTTCAGCTCTACAGAGGTGTTGATCTGAGGAACACAGCAACACTGAGTTAATCGTGTGGGATAGAAAAAACATTTTCTACTTCACTTCTACTTCAGCTTGGCATTATTAAGGAGAAATTTAAAAATCTATGTCAGAGAGCATTTGTTATTAGAGAAATATCATCTGTGAAGTTTTTGATCATTCAAACTCAATCAAACTTCAGATGGTGACATCCAGTGGTCAGGTTGGAAAACTGCAGAAATCCCATACTGTCTTGTTCAGAATAGCATACTAACATACTACTCTAACATTTACTCTAGTACATAGTGCATAGTGTGCAAATTTTCTCTTTTAATATAATATTTAAATTTGACAAAATGTGTATTTAACAACACTGTGATATATATATATATATATATATATATATATATATATATTAACAATGAAATAGTATTATTACAGTTATAATATAAGTATTATTATATTATAATGACATATATATATATATATATATATATATTTTAACAATGAAATAGTATTATTACAGTTATAATATAATATAAGTATTATTATATTATAATGACATTTATATATATATATATATATATATATAAAATCAAATTTTAGGCTAAACTGTGTAGCCTACAAAAAAACTTAGAGCTTTTTAAATTGCAATCATATTTTTTTATCAGAAAAAACATTTCCCCCCTTAAATTATGCGGTCCTAGCTGACATGTAACATAGTGAGGTCATGTGACAACAATGCAGCATTGCATTGTTTTAAATGTGGAACAAGTAGGTAGTAGGTAAAATATAGTGTATACTGAGCAGTATTCAGGAAATACTAAGGTAGAATTACATTCCAAACATAAGTAAGAAAGCACTTGCTGACCAATACTGTACACAATATACATATAAATGTGATATTTTGTGTCTCTTAGAACAGATTTTGTCCTAACCTTCTCCTCGTATTCATAAGTTGGTCCTCTCTCAGAGGTGGTGTAGTCATACTCATCTACTGATGACACTGTGGACAGACAGGAGAGAGACCTTACTTCATATACACTATAAATATATGACTAAAACCAAATTATTATAATAAATTACAGATAGTGTGATCAGAGCTTTAGGATTTACCTTTCTTATCGTTAGGCTGGGGGTCTACATTGCCCAAAAATAAAGAGAAAGGATGGTTAGTATTTTCAGATTGTTAGCATTTACATCACTTTTTGTGTTAAGCTCCATTCCCGTCTTCATAATGCATGTTTTGTGGACAGTATGTGTGCATGTTGTACCGATGCGTGGTGGGTAGGGGCGGTTCTGGAAAGCTCTGTCCTCTTCCTCCTCATCGTCTCGCTCTTCCGCGCTCTCGGCAGGAAGCAGCTCCTCTGTGGTGCGCGTCTCAGAAAAGGAAGTGGTCATGAGTTCGCTGATGTCCCCCCTCTCTGTTCTCACTAACTCCTCTGCACAGACAGACAGATTGAGTGAATCATTTTGAGAACTATTAGACTTTGAGGCAACAAAGGATTCACAAAAACACTTCTTACGGATTTCGTCGTGAAGTTTCTCAGCTAGGCCGGGGACCTTATAGAGCAGAGCCAGGCTTTGGTTCATCCTCTCTTCGATCACATGCAGGTGTGTGTACACCTTCAAACACAGAAATGAAATTGCTTTTTCATTCATTTTGGTGTCATCTGACAAGATCAAGCAATAAATCAGATGTCTACAAAGAGGAACAAGACATATAGACAATTTGGCAGCACAGTTACATCATTGCACTTGGGTGCGCACTCTGGTGGCTGAAAAACAGTGTAGCAAGAGGTGGAAAATGGGCGAGATCAATGGAATAAAGAAAAAAAAAAATTGGGTAGCATTTTATTTTAAAGGTGCCCTCGAATCAAAAATTGAATTTATCTTGGCATAGTTGAATAACAAGAGTTCAGTACATGGAAAAGACATACATTGAGTTTCAAACTCCATTGCTTCCTCCTTCTTATGTAAATCTCATTTGTTTAAAAGACTTCCGGAAAACAGGCGAATCTCAACATAACACTGACTGTTACGTAACAGTCGGGATCATTAATATGTATGCCCCCAATATTTGCATATGCCAGCCCATATTCAAGGCATTAGACAAGGGCAGCCAGTATTAACATCTGGATCTGTGCACAGCTGAATCAACAGACTAGGTAAGCAAGCAAG
Source organism: Megalobrama amblycephala (assembly GCF_018812025.1). Classification (NCBI taxonomy): domain Eukaryota; kingdom Metazoa; phylum Chordata; class Actinopteri; order Cypriniformes; family Xenocyprididae; genus Megalobrama; species Megalobrama amblycephala. The sequence goes on along the minus strand of NC_063059.1, from coordinate 10,682,092 downwards.
AACAACAGCGAAAAATGGCAGATGGAGCGATAATAACTGACATGATCCATGATATTTTTAGTGATATTTGTAAATTGTCTTTCTAAATTTTTGTTAGCATGTTGCTAATGTACTGTTAATGTACAGGGAGCGAGAGATTTAAAGGGGCCGCGCTCTGAATCGGTGCATAGTTAATGATGCCCCAAAATAGGCAGTTAAAAAAATTAATTAAAAAAATCAATGGGGTATTTTGAGCTGAAACTTCACAGACACATTCAGGGGACACCTTAGACTTATATTACATCTTGTGAAAGAACGTTTTATGGCACCTTTAAGGTGACTTATTACACGTTACTGCATGTACTTACTATGTAATAACAGTAAATTGTGCATAATTACAGGTAACTAACGCTAAACCAAACCCTAACCATAACTGTAACTCTATAATAAGCACATGTAGTTAATTAATACTACTCAATACTTATAAAATAAAGTGTAACCATGTTTTGTTGTGTCAGAATCGGAATGCAAAAAATGATGGTCTTCATTTTTATAGAATAACCATCTTCGAAGACACCATTTAAAGCTAAACGCAGACTGATGAAACCTGCAATGATTACCCATACTATCAAGGCATGAATTTGATGTAAACAATAGATCTACATAATATTCACATATTTAGTTCATAGAAGGCATAATGTATTAGCCCTACAGTTACAGCATGAACTATTTAAACCTATAACATTTAACATAGATAACATTTAAAGGGTTATTTCACCCAAAAATGAAAATTCTGTCATTAATTATTCACCCTCATGTCGTTCCAAACCCGTAAGACCTTCGTTCATCTTCAGAACACAAATTCAGATATTTATTGATGAAATCTGAGAGATTTCTGTCCCTCCATTGACTGCCTTTGCAACTTGATCTTTGATGCTTCAAAAAGTTAATTGATCAGAGAACATAAACAGATGCTCAACCGCACTTGAATGACGCACGAGAACAAACCTCCTCCAGAAACTCAAACATGCGGTGTAACCAATGAGGTTCATTCTCATGTGTCATTCAAGTTCGGCTGAGTATCTGTTTATGTTCTCTGATCAATGTTTATATGTGAGTACATCTGTTAATCATACTGTATAAAGCGATCGAGATTAGTTTTCCGATCTCTTTATGAACTTTTTATAGCATCAAAGATCAAGTTGCAAAGGCAATCTATGGAGGGACAGAAATCTCTCAGATTTTATCAAAAATATCTTAATTTGTGTTCCGAAGATGACAGGTTTGGAACGACAGGAGGGTGAGTAATTAACAACAGAATTTTCATTTTAAGAGGACTTAACCCTTTAAACCTAAAACATTTTTTCTCTCACAATTGTGAGAAAGAAGAAAAATCTGAAGAAAAATGACTTTTCTCACAGTTGTGATTTTATATCTCACAATTCTGGAAAAAAAAAAGTCAGAATTGCAGGATATAAAGTCACATTTCGGAGAAAAGTCATTTTTCTTCTTTCTCACAATTGTGAGATATAAACTGCTTTTTACAAACACCATAATGGTCTATTCCTGTCATGATGTGCTAGGTGGCTCCGGCCACACTGAAATCTCATTGGTTCAAAATCCTGCCTCACGTAATACACTGTGATTTTGTCAGGACAGAAAAAATAATTGTCTAGGAAACAAGTCTGGTTAGGATGCAGTGATAAATAAAGACAAGAACAGACAGAGATAGTGTCTCAAACCTGGAATTTCATCTGCTCAGCCTTTTGGGGGTCGGCAGACTCGATGTGCTGGTAATGACGTAGAGTGTGTCGTCGGTCCTTCTGCTCTGCGGCCATATAACGCTTCAGAGCCTGAAGCACACGGTCCGGCTGTGTGTTTGTGTGTGAGGGAGAAGAAGAGAGAAAATAATGGGATTCTGATTCGATCTAACATAAGAAAGAAAAATAATCACACAAATGTCTTGCTTTACCCTTTATTTCTTGTTCTTAATACTTCTGTGACAATATTGTTCTATATTACATTTCCCTTTGCTAATATTATTGAACTACATTTTTTTTTCTTCTGCAAATATTGTATTGTGCTAATGCTCTCGTAGCAGTTCTCAGTTAAAGGGACGGACCTGTGGAGGGTCGCTCTGCACAGCGCTCAGGTAGCTCTCCAGAGCCAGTCTGCGGTTGTTATTCAGGGTGGCAACCACACGGGCCAGGTGTGTCTCCACCAGCCTCTGCCTCTCGCTGGCCACCTGCTCCTCAAGGGTCTGTAAAACAGACTGGAAATGCTGGGAAAGAGAAAGGAAGAGAGATGGAGAACGCTTTGAGAATAGACACAGTAAACACATGAAGCAGCATTCACAACACATTTTTTATATATTGTGAGAGAACAGGATGCTCAACAAGAAAAAAAACAATGTACGTAAAGACAGGATTTTTATCCAACACGAATGGATTGGAGTGTTAAAAGTGGCATTTCTATATGAAAATGGTGTTCGCTTCTGAAACACAACACACTCTTTTGAAAAAAGAGTTTTCTTCAGGATGTGGAGGATAAAAATCAAGATCACAATCATTATTTAATGATAACGCATGCTATGTTCTCATGAAACATCATTTGCAACCCATTTTACTTCAGAAATCTGGAAATGCAGAGAAGAAAAATGTAGGTTGGGACTTTATTTTGTCCTTCCGTACTGATTGGATTGTGACCCTACGGAGCCCTGAACATGAAAAAATATGCATATTGGCCACAAATTAAGAATTTGTTCCCACATCAGCACATTTTACTAATTTGTTCCTTCATTTTAAGTATATCATGCGCACAATATAATAATTTGTTCCCTGGTTTTACTAAATCATGGCCACTTTGTAATAATTTGCACCTTTGTTTTAGTTAAATCAAAATGAGGGAACGAATTAGTACAACGTTGCCCCAACTAACTAAACCGGAGAACGAATTCTTAATTCGTGGCCACAATACATATATTTTTGTCCGCATGTCATATGCAAGGCTCCACATGACCCACCCTAATGAACGACATTGTGAACTATGCCAATGCGCTGAGGTCATTCAATCCAATCCAATCCAATAAAGGAACAGTAGGACAAAGAGCTTGTTTAAATCTAAGAGTCAGTCATTAAATAGTCACGAGAAACTGAATTATGGCTGTTTTTGGTTCAAGAAGCATGAAAAAAATACGTCTCAAAAGAGTAGAATATGACCCCTTTAACAGATGCACACTATCGTAAGTTTGGGGTTGTTTTTTTAATGTTTCTGAAAGCAGTTTCTTGTGTAGTTTTTCATGATTCTTTGATAAACAGAAAGTTCAAAAGAACAGCCTTTATTTGAAATCAGTACCATTATGTCTTTACTGTCACTTTTGATCAATTCAATGCATCCTTTCTGATTAAAAGTATTAATTTCTTTCAAACAAAACAACCTTACTGACCCCAAACTTTTGAACTGTACAGTAAAAGCAGCCTACATGACTGGAACAGTAACTATTGTGTTTATTTTACCTCATTCAGTGCCTGGCGGTCTGACTTGGGCAGGTTCTTTGACTGGTTGTCTGCTTCTGCCCACTCCTTCATGATCTGCCAGCACAAATAAAGTCACATGATTCCATTCCTTCTCTTCTGGGTCACATAAGGACTACCTAAAGGAAATTTTGCCTCCCTCACCTCATTGATGCGTTTCATTCGCCGTTCCTCCAGGTCCATTTTGGCACGCAGGAAGTTGGCGTGTTCACTGTCGTCACCCGGCATCTCGAAGTAAACATCCACGCCATCTGTAGGACGAGGAGTGGGCACTGCCGACAGGAGAGAAAGAGAGTTAATTAAGCACTAATCAGTGATTATTCAATCAATTAATCTATCAAAGAGGATAAGAAGGATCACTACAGCGCAGTGAGACTGAAGTAGAGTCAATACAAGAACTTTAAATCTTCAGCATCGCTGTATATGAGAGGAATTAAAGAGGAAGCATTAAAAATGCAATGACGTATAACCTTATAGTGTCTGTGTGTGCGAAAGAGAATTTATGACCCCTGACACATGAAATGTCAGTTGTAAGACTCACGGTTGTCCATCCGCGTTTGAGGTTGGGTGGAGGCTTTGGCAGTCTGGAGGTCCTTGTCGTAGTATATGTTATCCATGTAGTCTTGGCCCTGGAAATGAGAGTCAATGGGATACTCATACTCTTCTTGATCCTTCACTGTTGTGGCAGCTTCCTCCTCCTCAGCTTCCTCTACTTCAGTTGCCTCTTCTTCATTCCCTTCCTCTTCCTCCTCCTCCTCTTCCTCCTCTGCTTCTTCCTCCACTACCTCTTCCTCTTCCTCCTCCATGTCGTCTTCCTCAATGTCAGTCTCCGGGGAGGGACTGGGAGTGGGTGGCGTTGTTTTCACACTGATCGAATAAGAGGGATTTTAAAGTTAATTGGTTTTTTGACATTTTGTCAGTTGTAAGTCAAGATGCAACCAGTGTATTCTGATTCCCGAACAAATGACTCTTCTGAACTGATTCTTTTAAGTGAATCAAATATACAGCACAACCTGTGTGGTCTGATTCTCGAAAAATGACTCTACTGAGCTTGCAACCAGTGGCCCTAAGTGTAACCAGTGTAGTCTAATTCTCAAAGAAATGACTAAATCAAACACATAGAGCACAACCAGTGTAGTGTGATTCTCAATCGAATGACTCTTATGAGCCCAAATCTTTTTAGAGAAACAAAAACATACAATGCAGCCAGTGTAATCTGATTGCAGAACAAATTACTCTACTGAGCTGATTCTTTCTAGTGAATCAAACATACAAAGCAACCAGTGTAGTCTAATTCCCCCCCAAAAAAGTCATTTCTATTTAGTGAATCAAACACCTACAGTGCAACCAGTGCAGTCTGATTCCTGAGTCAATTATTTTTAGTGAATCAAAAACATACAGCAGAACAAGTGTAGTCTGATTCTTGAATGAATGAGTCTTCATGAGATGTTTCTTATTTGTTAACCAAACACATACACTGCAACCAGTGTAGTTTGATTCCTAAACAAATTACTCAAATGAGTTGGTTCTTTTCAGTGAATCACATACATACAGAGCAAACAGTGTAGTCTGATTCCTAAACGAAAGCATCATATGAGTCAGTTCTTTATAGTGAGTCAAACATACAGAGCAAGCAGCCTATTCAGATTCCCAAATAAATGACTCTTAAGAGCTGACTATTATTAGTGAATAAAACATACTGCGTAATCAATGTAGTCTGATTCACAAATGAATGATTCAAATAAGTCTGTTCTTTTTAATGAATCAAAAACATCCAGCCCATCCAGTATAGCCTGATTCCTGAATGAATGACTCTTATGAGTTATGAATCAAAATCAGTGGTCTAAATTCTGAATGAATGATAATAATGAGTCGGTTCTTTTCAGTGAATCAATCACATACATCATCACATTCTGTATATCCTAATAATTACTGTTAATATGTAATTCATTTTTCCAGGAGCTCATTGCGTCTACCTTCAGTTAAACTGCTAACAGTGATTGTAAATTAATTGCCTAAATTATTACATTATTTGCTAACTGCATTCTTTAAATTGTAATGTTGACATGCATTCTATGTAAAGCTGCTTTGAAACGATACGATATGTATCGTGAAAAGCGCTATACAAATAAATGTGAATTGAACTGAATCGAATTGAACATACTACAGTACTACAGTAACTGCAAGACCTAAAGTCCCCCTGTGGTGAAAATTAAGTATTTAATGTTGTTTATATGTCTATGTGGTGTTTTTAATATGCTTTAAGACAAACCATGTGCAAATTCTTAAGTCAACACCATTGCTGGGTATTTTCGGTTTAAAAATGCAGTGATCTAAAGAAATGTGGTTTGAAATCACTGGTGTTTGTGACGTCACAAACTACCTTGTAACCAATCACGTCAGCGTGCCGGCGGTCATGTGTCCGACATTGTAAAATGCGATACCATTGTGCTGCGTTTACCTCAGTAAGTTGAAAGTTGACCGAGTGGATCTCTGAGCTGGTGTGAGCGAGTGGAGGCGGGCTAATTAGCATATTCATAGATCCACGTATAATAAATGAAGCAAGGGTGTACAATTACATTCAAGTTATATTAAGGCATGAAGAATTTTTTTTTTTCTCACAGTATAAAAATAATAACATTTAAATATGTCATTTTGGTGATCCAAAATTAGTTTTAAGGGATTGTATTGACTACAGGGGGACTTTAAATTAGTTGAGTTAGTTATGTTTTTCAAGAACTAGATGTATTTATTATTGAATTCTCATAATTTGGTAATTAGATTTTTTTTTCTATTTATTCCTTAAAATAATCATTAATGAGCCGTTATGGAACAGGAATCATGAAGAGGAATTGCAATCCTAATCATTAAATTCTTTACAATTTCCATCACTAGTTCAATCCTGCATTCAATCCCGCATTTAAATGCTGTTGTCACTCCCAAAACATTGCCCTATATGATGCTAATTATTAAAGTATGGATTAACAGTCAGTTATGGTGTTCCTATATAAAGCTCTATAAAATTAAAATGAAGAACCAAATGAATGTGTTGATATGAGTAATGATTAACAGACCACAAACACTTCTTTACCTGGTGGCAACTTTTTCTCCAGCCATGGAGACGAGGGGTGTTGTTTCTCCTTCGTACACTGTCTGCAGTCTCCGTCTCACCCCGTCCGCTCGATCCTGCCCTGCCGGGGCAACAGACGTACTCCACCCCACGGAAACGGTCACCGCACGGCAACAACATCCCATAACTATGCAGCTCCAGACTGTCAGCTGTGCAGGCCTAATGGGCAGGGCAAAAGAAGAATGACTGCAGCAGTGCTTTAAAATCAGCACATTATTTCTTTTTGTTATCTTTTTTGTAATTGCTCGTACATGTCAGGGTGAAATGACCTATAAATTTCAAATGGGAAAACCTGGAGTACCAAGAGATACCGGTGATAATGCAGAGAGGAAATGAGAAAAAGAAGATCATAGATCACAGCGGGCGACTGCAATTTCAGAGGCATCACACTAACCGTTAAAGATGTGAAGCTATTAAAGTTGAATTCCAGTTCTTCCAATACTTTTTCAGGTTGTAATTTTCTGAGCTTTTATTATTTACCTCTTTGGCGATGTTGTGCCAGTACACGTAGCTCTCACAGGAATCCATCTGCTCCTGGTGCAAGAAACGGCAGCGATCTGGGACCAAGAGTGCCTCGCTGACATACTCACCCACTGAGAGACAGAAAAAGAGTAAAACATAATAAAATCACAGTCATTAAAAAAAAACATTATTAATAAAGCATGAAGCTACGCTAGCATTCAAAAGTTTGAGGTCAGTAATTTTATTTTATTTAGCAAGAACACATTAAATTGATCAGAAGTGACAGTAAAAGACTTAATGTTGCAAAAGATTTACATTTCAAATAAATGCTGTTTTTTAACTTTCTATTCATCAAAGAAACAGTCTTCAAAAAATACAAAAATCCACAAAAGCAGTTTTCTATGGAAGAGGATTAGGGCCAAGCAATAATAAAAAATTAAAACCATCTCGAGATTAAAGTTGTTAAATTTCGAGAAAAAAATAGATAAAATGTTGAGAATAAAGTCATAATTTAACGAGTTTATTCTCAACATTTTATCTCAACTTTTTTCTCGAAATTTAACAACATTTTTCTCATAATTTAACGAATTTGTTCTCGTAATTTAACAACTTTTTTCTTGGAATTTAATGACATTGTTCTCAACATTTTATCTCGACTTTTTTCTCAAAATTTAACAAGTTTTTTTCTCGTAATTTAACAAGTTTATTCTCAACATTTTATCTCGACTTTTTTCTCGAAATTTAACGAGTTTTTTCTCGTAATTTAACAAGTTTATTCTCAACATTTTATCTCGACTTTTTTTTCAAAATTTTATGAGTTTTTTCTCGTAATTTAATGACTTTATTCTCAACATTTTATCTCGACTTTTTTTTCAAAATTTAATGAGTTTTTTCTCGTAATTTAATGACTTTATTCTCAACATTTTATCTCGACTTTTTTCTCGAAATTTAACAAGTTTTTTTCTCGTAATTTAACAAGTTTATTCTCAACATTTTATCTCGACTTTTTTCTCAAAATTTAACAAGTTTTTTCTCATAATTTAATGAGTTTATTCTCAACACTTTATCTTGACTTTTTTCTCGAAATTTAACAACTTTAATCTCGAGATGGTTTTATTTTTTTATTATTGCTTGGCCCTAATCCTCTTCTGTAGTTTTCAACATTGATCAAACAAATAAATTACATTTTAAAATATTTTAAAATCCAAAATATTTAAAAATTTAAAAAATATTTAAAATTGTAACAATATTTCACAATATGCTTGTTTTTACTGTATTTTTGATCAAATAAATGAATCTTTCAAAAACACCCCCCTTTTATGATAATGACTGGAATTTATAAATAAATTCCAAGATAACCGAATGAGAAATTAGCCAGACAATACTGGAGATAAAAAAAAAAAAAAAAAAAAAAAAAAAAAAAAAGTGGAGTTAGCATTTTTAAAAATGCCCACGTGAGCTGATGAGGCAAATATAAGAAGTAGGAACTTAAAATATGTGCAGTATGTGAGCAGAAACCAAGGACAAAAGCTCCTCAGAGCCAAACCGCTGCACAAGCATTACATATTCATCAACATTAGTACTGAGCCAACAGATTTATGATTTATTTATTTATTTTTGGTTGTGATATAACATATTTGTACAGCATTGCAGATGCATTGCAATGTACTACAAAACGATGCTGTCATATTATAGTTAAGAAATCTCAGAAACATCATGTAGGTACCCCTATTATTCTAATGGTATTTTCATGGTTCCTAATTTTGTTTTGGAGGTCTTCTACAACAGGTTTACATGTATCCAAAATCAAAAACACCTTAAAGGGATAGTTCACCCAAAAATGAAAATTTGATGTTTATCTGCTTACCCCCAGAGCATCCAAGATGTAGGTGTCTTTGTTTCTTCAGTAGAACACAAATGATGATTTTTAACTCCAACCGCTGCCGTCTGTCAGTCAAATAATGCTGGTGGATGTTTAATTTGGATTTGTCTATGCAAGTTTTATTTACTCTTATAGTAGAAGTTCCCATCCACCAGCATTATTTGACTGACAGACGGCAGCGGTTGGAGTTAAAAATCATATTTGTGTTCTACTGAAGAAACAAAGTCACCTACATCTTGGATGCGCTGGGGGTAAGCAGATAAACATCACATTTTCATTTTTGGGTGAACTATCCCTTTAATTTTCTCATAATATACACTGCAGCATCACCTCTTTATTAACAGTTCAATAAAGGATTCAGTCTCTTTAAACCCCTCCTTTCCGAGAGACTGAACTGCTCTGATTGGTCAGACGGCCCTATCTGTTGTGATTGGTCTACTCTGCTCTGATTGGTCAGGTTGGTCAATTCCAGCAACAACGACAGTGTTTGAGGGCGGGTCAAAGTAGACACTGTTTGCGGGCAGCCAATGAAGACCATCGGCTGGCATTATGCAAATTTGTTACAAACCTACGTAGGTTGAAGCAGGACGTAAGACTGTAATTACTGACTTGTTTTGGCAGTTCAGAATCGGTTCTTTATTTTGGGAGGCAATAACTCCAATTATTGTGCACTTTTATCTATACAACTTTGCAGACTTTTTACATTCACAAACAGCTATATTACACACTGCATGAAAGGAAATATCTGAAAAAGATAATAGGGGCACTTTAAAAGAAGGCAGCGGCTATTTGCACTAAGTGAAAATAGCATATTTTCTTAACGATAGATGCTATTTACACTGTGAAAATAGCAATATAGGCCTATTCTATTTACACTAAGTGAAAATAGCAATATATTATATTTACACTAAGTGAAAATAGCAATGTATTATATTTACACTAAGTGAAAATAGCAATATATTATATTTACACTAAGTGAAAATAGCAATGTATTATATTTACACTATGTGAAAATAGCAATATATTATATTTGCACTAAGTGACAATAGCAGCATTTTCTTACAGATATGCTATTTACACTAGGTGAAAATAGCAATAGATTCTATTTACACCATGCAAAAGTATTAGTTCTTTGCAATAAGAGTAAATAGTAATTAGATGCTATTTATAATTTATATTGACAGATACTATTTGCACCTCAGTATTTTTGTACATTAACAGGATGCAATAATATCAGAGAGTTTAAATGATTATATTTATTACAATTATTAAATGGATGCTGCCTCATTGAGAGAATAAAAACCCTCCCTACACCTTCCCCTAACCCTACCCGATAAACACTTTTAATATTATTAAACACTCGTTTGCAGTTTATTTGCACTTTTAGAACATTTTTTTCATTTTTATTGAAAATAAATGTGAGCTCGGCAAAAGGTGGATTTGAACCCACATTGATAGCATTAAAATTCGAGAAAAATTGAGTGGCCCAACCAGACATTGGTGGGCGGAGCTAGTGTAAATTGCATTTGCCAACAAGAAACGCTATTTGCACTTAGTGTAAATAGACACTCAGTTACTATTTACTCTTATTGCAAAGGAACTGATACTTTTACATGGTGTAAATAGAATCTATCACTATTTTCACCTAGTTTAAATAGCATATCGCTAAGAAAATGCTGCTTTAGTCACTTAGTGTAAATAGAATATTTTGCTATTTTCACTTAGTGTAAATAACATCTATCACTAAGAAAATATGTTATTTTCACTTAGTGCAAATGGCCGCTGCCTTAAAAGAATTGTTCACCAAATAAACTGAGTAAATGATAGTAGAATTGTTATTTTGGGTGAACTGTTCATTCAATTCATGTCCATCAAAGAGCTGCAAAACAGCTGTATGAACACATTATTGATTGAGGTTTACAACAAACTACATTTGATAATGCTGTGTAAATTCGGGTCTATACTGCATTCTTGATGCGAGGTCTGTATTACAAACTGTTTAGGATGTGTTTGTGACTCACCCAGACAACGGTAGGGCACGACGATGAAGGAGCGGGTCTGACAGTGACCCCAGCCCTTCTTACACCAGCCCAGGATGGTCGCTGGAGATGAGGCCTCTTCCACATGGGAGATCTGCAGTCCTGGATACATCTGACATACGGCGAGAATGACAGACACAAACACACGTGAGGAAAGAGCAGGGGACAGGAGTCAGGATCACAAGAGTTGGAAGAAGGATGGGGATAATACATTTATCATGCAGAAAACAATAAGAACAAGGGGATGAGAAGGAATGGGACAAAAATAAACAAAACCACTCAGGATCCATGGAAGTCATTTGGGCACAATTTGTCACTGCACAGTGAAATGATCAATTATTTTTGATCATGTTTCTAAAAAAGTGCACTGTAAATATATATATATATATATATATATATATATATATATATATATATATATATATATATATATTTGAAGTTGTAAATAAAATAAAAATTACTGGAGTACTGTACGTTTTACTTAACAAAATGTTAAAATGTTACCTGCCATTTCTGTGTAATTAAATACTTTCTGAATGAAAATTGTTTCTAAACCAAATGTTTTTCAGTGTAGTTGCACATGGGAGTCATTTTATATGACCATATAGCTAAACCACACATGCAATTAATAGCAAGCCAGATAAATACATAATGGATGCTTTTTTTTTTTTAGCTGATGGTTACTTTTTAATGGGAAACCTCTCATTTTACCACAAGAGGGAGACGCTGAGTCAATCATGACAGCAAGACTGCAGCACTTTAAATGAATAAGAAAAACATTTCTGCGTTTGGCCGGCAGGGGGCGTCAGAAAACTCATTGCGTATTATTCACGAATTTCCAAAGCAATTATGCCTCACCTTCAAAACATGTTTGGAGGGGCACTGAGTCATACTGAATCGTCTGTACATTATTATGATTTATTTATGATTCAAAATAAAATCATAAACTGAATTACACAGGAGGGAGCATAGGAAAAGAGGGAAAAATGGATAGATATGTACGTATATTCAGGAATATACATGTGCATATTGTCACATTAGGTTTGTTTCACTATATATTTTTATATATAGATTAGATTTGACAAGACAAGGTCAGTTACACAGATAAAAAAAATAATAATAACCTTTTAGTTGTGAGTAAAAATTCAACATTATATTAAAGGGTTAGTTCACCCAAAAATAAAAAATCTGTCATTTATTACTCACCCTCATGTCGTTCTACACCCGTAAGACCTTTGTTCATCTTCGGAACACAAATTAAGATATTTTTGATGAAATCCGATGGCTCAGTGAGGCCTGCATTGACAGCAAGTTTGGAATCAATGGTTCGGAGCATGTATCAAACATGATTTCAGTAAATGAGGCTTTGTTATGTCGAAATTTCAATGGTTCACCACTGGGGGGCGTGACTTTGGCAGTTTGATACACGCTCCGAACCACTGATTCGAAACAAAAGATTTGTAAAGCTTCGAAGCTTCATGAAGCAGTGTTTTGAAATCGCCCATCACTAGATATTGTTGAATAAAGTCGTTATTTTGTTTTTTGGTGCACAAAAAAGTATTCTCATCGCTTCATAACATTAAGGTTGAACCACTGTAGTCACATGAACTGTTTAAATACATCTTTAGTAGCTTTCTGGGCATTGAAAGTGTTGATTATCTTGCTGTCTATAGAGGCATCACTGAGCCATCGGATTTTCATCAAAAATATCTTAATTTGTGTTTTGAAGTTGAACAAAGGTCTTACAGGTGTGGAACGACATGAGGGTGAGTAATTAATGACAGAATTTTCAGAATCATTTTTGGTTGAACTAACCCTTTAAAATGGATGTGAATAACGTTCTCTTATTATCCACTTTTTTCTTTTATTTGTTTACCAAGGACTATAGTGAATTTGCTTAAACATTTGATACTTTAAACTTTTTATACCTAAGACAACTGCTTAAAGGGTTTGCGCACACAATCTACTGCATTTCAACATCCTTTAGCTGTAAATATATATTCACAATACCAGACAACCTTGAGTCCATTACTGCTCAATTATGACATATTGTTCAAAATTAATGTAGAGTAGTATTTGCAAATATTCTCTGAAAAAGAGTATTGTCCTGGGTATATGCATGCATCAAATCCATTCGCACCTGGGCTGAAACAAGTGAGAGTGTAATCTTACAGACATATGGGAAGGGATTATTATGTTCTAAACAAGCTCTGGCAATGAGGCTGCAGTCCACTGGCAGACTGCTAGTCTAAACCTCATCCAGCCAGGAGAATGACATATTCTTTGGCCTCTTCATTCCATTTTGATGTCACTCGTGCCAGCTAGCTTATGTATATGCCACTTCGTGCCAGGCTAGAATGCGGGCACAATAATGCTTTTAAAAGCCATTAGGCAGAATGACTGGTTGACTGGTTCAGCCCAGATTAGAGCACAACGAGGTGATTTTACACTGCGGAGCTAGGGACAGTGTGTTGATTCAGACAAGGTTGGACAGACATTGCTGGCACTTTTAGTGCAGAGAGAGACAAAACATGCTTTTTTTTCAGGCTGACATCTCAATTTTCAGAATTGCTGTCATGCAATAATACAGGCTTAGAGTATTGTGCACTGATTTCAGCCATGAAATACGTTAAATCTTATTCGGCGAGGCGCATTGCTGTATTTGGCAATCGAGATATATTGAATGACCAGAAGAATGCAGGAAAGCGTGGAATTTTTCAATCTCGTTATCCGTTAGGAATGCAATGGAAATTGGCATTATACAACATTGCAAGTCTACAGGGATGCAGGGGAATGCTATTTTGCAATGATATCCTAAAGGGACACAGAAGTGCTGCTGTAAACTGATGAAAAACCGAGAAAAACAGCTAAGCATCATTGCTCATCCCTAATTCCTCTAGATGAGACAACAGGGAACGAAAACTTGCAATCCTCTTAGGAGTCAGAGAATACAGTCACATTAGCCGCACAATATGTTTGAGCCCGGGGCGTACGGAGATCATAAATCTCCACTGCTGATTGATGGTGAAAAATATGGCCATTATCCTGCGCACTTAATACGGGAAGAGTTAGAGAGAGATTTGCATCGAGTTCCCTGTGTATGCACATAAACGGCGTTGCACATTTTAGTCTTGTTTTACAATGCTAATATTAGAGCTGGCTGCCCTCGGCATTCACCTTGAGAATATGCTTGAGTGGAGATTGTCTGAGGATGCTTGTCCACATAGTAATTAAACCAATCACTGTGCATGCTAATGTAGGTGCGCTGAGTTTGATGTTTTGTGCTTGACTGAAATTAATTACATGAGTTCAACAGAACAGAATAAAAGTAGAAGAGAACATAATAGTCGGTTGAATAGAATAGGAATCCACTGAGCAGAAAAGAGCAGTGGAATAGATCCAAACAAAACACAAAACAAAAATGGAATGGAATCAAATTATATGAAACTAAATAAAATTGAAAAACAACCAAAACAAAACACATGGAACAGAATGAAACAATGGAATAGTACAAAACAAAATACTGTAAATAAACAATAAACCTGAAAAGAAAATAAATACGAGAGAAGAGCAAAAAAAAAAAATAATGAAAATAAAAATAGAAGAAACTAAATTAAGGGTTAGTTCACCCAAAAATGAAAATTCTGTCATTAATTACTCACCCTCATGTCGTTCCACACCTGTAAGACCTTCATTCATCTTCAGAACACAAATTAAGATATTTTTGATAAAATCTGATGGCTCAGTGAGGCCTTCATTGACAGCAAGATAATTAACACTTTCAATGTCCAGAAAGCTACTGAAGACATATTTAAAACAGTTCATGTGACTACAGTGGTTCAACCTTAATGTTATGAAGCGACGAGAATACTTTTTGTGCACCAAAAAAACAAAATAACAAGTTTATTCAACAATATATAGTGATGGACGATTTCAAAACACTGCTTCATGAAGCTTTACAAATCTTTTGTTTCGAATCAGTGGTTCTGAGTGCGTATCAAACTGCCAAAGTCATGTGAACTATTGAAATTTCGAAACGTTTCGGAACACTTATGACGTAACGAAGCCTCGTTTACTGAAATCACGTGACTTTAGCAGTTTGATACATGCTCCGAACCATTGATTCAAAACAAAAGATTCGTAAAGCTTCATGAAGCAGTGTTTTGAAATCGCCCATCACTAGATATTGTTGAATAAAGTCGTTATTTTGGCGGACAAAAAGTATTCTCGTCGCTTTATAACATTAAAGTTGAACCACTGTAGTCACATGAACTGTTTTAAATACGTCTTTAGTAGCTTTCTGGGTGTTTGAAAGTGTTATTGGTCTTGCTGTCAATGGAGGCCTCACAGAACCATCGGATTTTATCAAAAAATATCTTAATTTGTGTTCTGAAGATGAACGAAGGTCTTACGGGTGTGGAACAACATGAGGGTGAGTAATTAATGACAGAAATTTTCATTTTTGGGTGAACTAACCCTTTAGAAAACCCCCACAGAAAAAAGCACAAAACAAAATATCGTACACAAAGCTTAAAACAAAATAAACAGGAGTAAAAACAAAACGAAAGCAAAAACCAAAACAAAACAAAACAAAACAAAACAAAGCAAAAAATAAAACAAAAAGAAAACACAAAAGAAAACAAAACAATCAGAATAGAATAGCACCTCTTGGCAGTATGACAGGATCTTGCTGGGCTGGGTGAAGCATCCTTGTCGTCCCTGAGGATCTGGTTCCCACTGTCCGCTCTCAGTGTTCATGTGTAGAAGCTGACGACCACAAAACATGGCAATCTGAGGTTCTGCCACATGAGGACCGCCAACTGGTCCATTCACCTCTGTCATGGCCAGAGCCTGAGAAAGAGGGAGAGAGAGATTTTGATTTTTATGCTCATTCAAAGTCAAAGTGACCTTCAATTCTACATTAAAACATTACATTTTCTGTACACTTAAGTTCTTGCAGGTGCTTTCTTACACAACTAGACTTGTGACTACAGTATAACCAAAGCAAGAATACAAGTCAAATGTCAATCTATTACAATACATTACAACATAGTAGACAAACACAACAGAAAATGTGTATACAACACTTTAATCTTCTAGAGAAGATATGCAAACTTTTTATCTTTTATAGTATTGAGAGAGTGAGAGAACTGATTGTTCGGAGTTCGAAGTGGCCTACATTCTCAATAAAAACAAGTTAAGCCTGGCTGCCTGTTATTACTGCAAACCACAGAGCGATAAGAAATATTCGAGGCCAGCAAAAATTCAGAACGATAGGAAAGTGGAAAGGAAAGGACGAGGAGAGACACAGAGACAGGAACGAAGAGTGAGTACAGTTGTTATCACTGCCCTGACAGCGAGGAGGAAATATAACATGGAGCCTCATTATTGAATTTCAAATTGAGCCAGCAAGCCAGACCTGCTGATAACCCTAAATGCAGCTTATCCATCTTCCATCAAACTTGTGTGTCTAACTGAAGGACAGGCAAAGACAGTACATTGAGTTGCAGATGTGCACAGCAACAGCTTTTGTCACTGGATAGTCACAAATATGTCTGCTCACCCATCAGGTGAAAATGTTAACGAATTCAAAAGGGCAAAATGTGAACTATTATCTTTAAAAAGGTAGAAGAGGCGCATTATTATAATTGTCATTTTATCAACAAAACAAAGTGGCATTTTCTCTGTACTGAAGTGCACTTTCCACAATCCCTTCTTGATTATCTCCGGCTGTGTTGGGAATGGAGAGCTGTACGTACGGCACTGTAAATGTAAACAGCTGTAAGGTCTGCACAGGATCAAAAATTTAGCAGGCCCACCATAAACTGTGTTTAAGCCTTAAAGGTGCCATAGAACGCATTTTCAAAATGTAATATAAGTCTAACATGTCCCCTGAACGTGTCTGTGAAGTTTCAGCTCAAAATACCCCATAGATTTTCTTTTATTCATTTTTTTAACTGCCTATTTTGGGACATCATTAAATATCCGCCGATTCAGGCTGTGGCCCACTTTAAATGCTCACGCTCCCCACCCCTGAACTCATGACTGCCTTAAACAGCATAAACAAAGTTCACACAGCTAATATAACCCTCAAAATGGATCTTTACAAAGTGTTTGTCATGCAGCATGTCTAATCGCGTAAGTATGGTATTTATTTGGATGTTTACATTTGATTCTGAATGAGTTTGAGGCTGTGCTCCATGACTAACAGGCTAAAGCTAACATTACACACTGTTGGAGAGATTTATGAAGAATGAAGTTGTGTTTATGAATTATACAGACTGCAAGTGTTTAATAATGAAAATAACGACGGCTCTTGTCTCTGTGAATACAGTAAGAAACGATGGTAACTTTAACCACATTTAACAGTACATTAGCAACATGCTAACTAAACATTTAGAAAGACAATTTACAAATATCACTAAAAATATCATGATATCATGGATCATGTCAGTTATTATCGCTCCATCTGCCATTTTTTGCTATTGTCCTTGCTTGCTTACCTAGTCTGATGATTCAGCTGTGCACAGATCCAGACGTTAATACTGGCTGCCCTTGTCTAATGCCTTGAACATGGGCTGGAATATGCAAATATTGGGGGCATACATATTAATGATCCTGACTGTTACGTAACAGTCTGTGTTATGTTGAGATTTGCCTGTTCTTCTGAGGTCTTTTAAACAAATGAGATTTATATAAGAAGGAGGAAACAATGGTGTTTGAGACTCACTGTCTGTCATTTCCATGTACTGAACTCTTGTTATTCAACCATGCCAAGATAAATTCAATTTTCCATTCTACGGCACCTTTAACCCATTGTACTTTTGTTTGTAAATCTTGCATTGGCTCCGGCCTGGCGGACACTAACAGCTCACTGGACACGTTTTATGGCTATTTCGATAGATTCCTGAACATCTCGCTTGCAACTTCAAATAAGCGTGGTCAACTCGGAACGAATTACTGCAAGCCATGTGGCTACATTCCAGAACAGCCAAATCTCAATACACACACCACACACACACGCACACACGCACACAAACATGCGATTGTATAGATTGTATGTACAGTTATTCTCAAAATATGACTGTGCCAAAGTGTACCCGCCGTTGAGTCCTAATTGCATATAGGTATCCCCACTGTATAAGTTTAGCTAGGACTGTAGTTGTGCTAGTGTCACTTCTAACGATAAAATTTGACTGTGAACTATAACTATAACTCTTGTATGCCTTTCCCACCTGACAAGTTTGGTTTCTTTGTAAAGCTCTCTTTATGCCTCATTCAACAAGGTATGTCACATTGCTGTAAAATGCAATGTTCTATTTTTAATGGTAATGGTAAATACACTCCGATCTGAGGCTTCATAAATTATGCAAATCGAGCCACAAGACAAGACAAAGAAAAGTTTTGCCCACCAGGATTGCTCACGCATCTATCAGCTATCTCACCCAAGGAGGCGTGTTGGCTTGGTTTTCCATAAAAGACAACAAAACACAATTTTTCCTTTGTCTCTCGATTGTCCCTGAATTGTCCATCGTCCTCTCGTGCACGTCTCTCCCGGACGTCTCAGGCGACCATGCTTCCATCACGCGCTCATCTTCTATCGAGACGACCATCTCCGGCGAAACGAACTTTCAAGTCCTCAGTTCAAATCTTCCCGCGGAAACGGAAGAAGCCAAGGAACCGCAGCAGCACTGAACTGAAACTCCGCATGCAAACTAACTGCAAGTACCGCTTCTCTATCTTAGATGTGATAACAGTCATATGACTTAATGATACTGGTTCTTTGCTGGCTCTCAAGGACTGTTGGTAAGTTTTGCTACTTGTCTTCTCTCTTTTCCTGTCTTTACTTTCGCTTTTGTATATATGTATATCCTCTGTATATATTTAGATGCATAACCTCTGTATTAGTAGTTTTCATATATTAAACACATTATATTCATGCTCGATTGTTCTGTTGCTCATTCAGAAAAACCAGGTCACTTCTACGTTCGATCCTGGTAACATTGCTTTACGCTTTGATGCTATAATAGGAATTTATTCTCGTGGCCAGAGAATAACATTCCTTTTATAATAGTCTGTGAGAAAACTAACAGCTTGCTGGACAAACTAGGATAGTTTCCCTAAACAGCTATTAAACTAGAACTAATCATATATGTAATTGATTATAATTCATTGTAATTAATTCACAATATATGTGCATAATTCCCTCTTGGGTCGATATATGTACCATAATTAATCATAAGGCTTTATGATTTATTATATTCATATAAATCATTACACAGCATTTAAATAAATGCATAACAATAACACTTTAAATAACAAGTAAATATCTTAATAAATAAATAAAATACTAAAATAATACTATTATTAAATAAAATATTAATTATAAATAAACAAACAAACAAATACTTTAAATAATAAAGAAATATTTTAATAAATAAAATACTAAAACAATACTATTATTAAATAAAATATGAATTATCAATAAATAAATTAATTAAACACTTTAAATAATATATAAATATTTTAATAAATAAAAACTAAAACAATTATGAATAAACAAATAAATAAATAAATAAATAAACACTTTAAATATAGATAAATATTTAATTACTAAATAAAATACTAAAATAATACGATTATTATTTTAGTATACATTATGAATAAATAAATACTTTAAATAATAAATAAATATTTTAATAAATAAAATACTAAAATAATACTATTATTAAATAAGATGTTAATTATGAATAAACAAACAAACACTTTAAATAATAAACAAATATTCTAATAAATAAAATACTTAATACGATTATTAAATAAAATATTAATTATAAACAAAACAAACAAACAAATAAACACTTTAAATAATAAACAAATATATATAAAAAATACTAAAAAAGTACTATTATCAAATAAAATATTATTTATGTATGAATGAATGAATGAATGAACTCATTTCAATTAGTTTCAAACTGTGTACAATATCAGTGGAAATAAAATAAGATTATACATGGAAATTAAATTAAATATAGGCATATAGTATTCAGGTGTTCCTTGCATTCAAAAAACAGCATACATACTGCATACTGCAGGAAATAGTAAGAGTATGGCATTGAGAACACACCCTCAGTTCCTGATTCGTTCTATTCTCACCTTCACTCTCACAATACTCAGTTTCTAGTTCATTCACATCCTCTCTGTCTCTTTGGCAAAGGATGTAGGTATTGATCTGAAATCTGTTCAGCACTCCTGGAGGAAGGGCCCCGGGGACAGTCACACATGCAGAGCAAACAGTAACCCCGTGCTAGAGTCAGATGTTAATACAAGCTCATTGACCACTAGGTCATTTGAGTACAGCAACACAGAGCAGGAAACAAGGGATCAGGCGAGAGGAGAAAGTCTAATCAGGGGAGAGGCTTCATTTCATCTGGTTATCTACCCATTTCACTGTTTAAGGCTTAGTAGCGGTAGTCGGCACACTAATCGCTTCTCTGCAACGAGGAAAAAATGAGTGTTTGTTTCTGTGTTTGCATATTATATGCATGTCATTTGTCTTCTGTGGGGACAAGCCTCACATATATACATATTTTTTGTATGTAGTCTACAATTTATTCTAAAACCACTTAGAAAATGTAAAAAAGCTTGTTGTTACTAAACTCACTTTAATAATCCCAAAGCAAATGAAATCACATCAGATATATAGCTGTGGTCATATTTAATTCGGTCAAAAATATAGTAATGTGAGGAAATGTATGGTGAGTGTTACGTAAAACAAGTGGCATGGAAAAATAACTTATCAAAACTAATAATGCTTTTAAATTATTCATTTTATAGAACAGATTATAAAATAAACAATAAAAAACAATGATTTTGAGGCAACAAAATAAAAACAACATGCGCAAGAATCGTCACTGACAGGGCTGCTTTTTAGAAGAGAAAATTACTGCGCCTTTCAAAAGCATCATTAATCTGAGGTTTGTCTGCGCTGGGGTGATTTATCCTGGATTAAGTCTAATCTGATAAATTAGAGTCAAATTTATATCAGGGTACAGACACTGAATTGATGAGAGGCAGCCATTTCAATGAGTGATTGTTTAAGAGTGTCAGACGGAGCACTAGCTTCACTTATCCTGACATACAGCCAGAATTGAATATCAAAATCAATCATCTATAGAAAAAAATATTTTATTTAAAGGTGCCATTGAACGTTTTTTTTTTACAAGATGTAAGGTGTCCCCTGAATGTGTCCGTGAAGTTGCAGCTCAAAATACCCCATAGATTTTTTTTAATTAATTTTTTTAACTGCCTATTTTGAGGCATAATTAGAAATGCGCCAATTCAGGCTGCGACCCCTTTAATTGCTCGCGCTCTCCGCCCCCTCCTGAGCTCTCGACTCTATCACAGCATAAACAAAGTTCACACAGCTAATATAACCCTCAAAATGGATCTTTACAAAGTGTTCGTCATGCAGCATGTCTAATCGCGTAAGTATGGTATTTATTTGGATGTTTACATTTGATTTGAATAGTTTGATGGTGCTCCGTGCTCGCTAATGCTACACTGTTGGAGAGATTATAAAGAATGAAGTTGTGTTTGTCATTATCAGACGCAAATGTTTAAAAATGAAAATAACCCCTTGTCTCTGTGAATACGTAAGAAACGAAGGTCTAACGCATTTAACAGTCTAGCAACATGCTAACGAAACATTTAGAAAGACAGTTTACAAATATCACTAAAAATATCATGTTACATGGAATGTCAGTTATTATCACTCCATCTGCCATTTCACACAGCTAATATAACCCTCAAACCTAGTCTGGATCGGCTTGCACATCCAGACGTTAATACTGGCTGCCCTTGTGTAAGTGTTGGGCGCATATCAAATATTGGATAACAGCGGTGTTATGTTGAGATTCGCCTGCATGTCAAATGAGATTTAATCAATGGAGTGAGACTCAGTACATCATTTATGGTACTCTTTTATCAACTTGCCGAGGTAAATTCAATTTTCAATTTGATGCACCTTTAAAAACATTTGATTATATATATAGCATAGATTTTGCAATTACATAGTTTAATTCTAATTTAATTCTAATGTAAAAGCATATTTTTAATTCTAAACAAATCTGATAGATGAATTCTAAATTAAAGTGTTACATTGTCTATATCTGGCTAATTCAAGCTAGGAGAATTTCCTTCTTTATCGCACAAATAGTAATTTTGATCAGTTCGGTTCTGTGGCCAAGAGCAATTTTAAGAGAATGGTAATGACTAATGACAAACAACACATTGTAACGTGATTATAACACCAGACTGGGTGTGCGTCAGTCTTGAATATGATTCTGCATGCGTGATTTCTGAGGGGGAGTGCTGTTGCGAGGTTGCACGACTTCTTACTTGTAGGCGGAAAGACGCAATCAAAGCAAAAAACAGCTTTTAGAAGCCTGTCACAGTTTTTTTTTTTTTTTTTTTTTTTTACACTCCAAAGCTTGCTGCATTTCAATGGCATCCCCAGCGAGGGCACCAGTCTGGCAACCCTGGCAAAGATTGGAAACCCGGCGTACTTTAATCTTCAATGACAGAGTGAATGACAGACACACAGCACTCAGGCAACCAATTAGAGTGGAGATGCCCACAGGGAAGGAAAAAAAAGGAAAAAAGAGAGAGAGAAAGGCGAAATGTGAAAGTGATCAAAGGAAAACCCTGCCTCTGCTGGCCAATGCAAAAACGTTTGAAGTCCTAATTAAAATGTATGAGGAAATAAATATATAAATTAGAGCTGTAAATATACAATAAATATACAGAGCCCGCAGGAAAAAGAGAGAGAGAGAGAGAGAGCAGCATTAGTGCAGAGCTGAGAATAAGAGGCAAATGCCATAAGGAGACTGTTGGATTAAAAATGATGAAAAAAAGGTTTGACAAATGGGTTTGTAACGCCACTGCAGTGTTTGCAGTGCACACCCGTGTGTGCGAAATGCTCTGAGAGCACCCTGGTGTCATGACCTTGCGCTTAGTCATCGCTGAATTTCAGCTGTCGATTACTCATGAAAATGTTCTGAAGTGAACATCTGTTCATGTCACTCTTATTTTTGAGTAAAACAGATCTTCAGTTGAACTCAATTAAATCTGTACAGTATATTTTAAGTTTTTCCCTCTTTTTAAGCACATGGTTTGATTTATTGATAATACAAAATACTGTAACAAGTAAAATTTGTGTTAATATTAACATTTTCTGTTTTATCAGCATCTGTGCGATATTGGAAGTAATAATTTTTCTAGTTCAGACAGTATAATCTTTTTCTTTACCAGATGTTAAAGCACAGTTATCCAAAAATTCTGCAATACAATATAAAAGGTTTAAGGTGAAATTCCACTTAAACAGTAAAATCCTCAACTGAAAATCCAATGAAATTTAGTGTTACAAATTACAAAACACATACGTGGAAACTTAAAGGTGTATTATGTAACTTTTTTGTTGTTGTTGTTTAAAATTAACAAAATTAAAATAAAGAGTCAATACATCATCAATCCTTTTTATATCCAAAATGTGTTTTTGTCTTATCCTGATTCACTATTGTAAGCCTATTATTACAAGAGTTTATAGTTTAGACCGAAATTGCGTACATGTGTCACTCACCCGTGCGTGTCTCCTCATTTCTGTTAATAAAGAAATGTTGCTCCGGCTACTTTGACGCGTGTCTGGTGTGGCAGTGGCAGAGGTTAGTTGTCACAACAAGTGAGAAAGGTTGACATGGAGCAGCTAAATCTCCAAATTCCAGGAAATCAACCATTTTAAAAATACTCCAAACAGAGGAGAGTCTGCTGGCAAAAAGAGAACTTGACAACTCGTAATAAAACAAGAACCAACATTGGCTTGGCTTTTCAGAGATGCCGAGAACTGAGGGATTTTAAATGTTGTAAAAGCGACGCGGAGATGATGTTTTTATTACTCAACAGGTGAGTAAGGTATTTTACTGGACAGATAAATTGTCATATGTAGCTCTCTAACAGAGTTCATTGTAAAGCATTATCTATTATCATTTCATTACGATTGTTGCAGCGCTGTGCTGGAATTTATGCCCGATTTCCAACAAATCTATGCTGAAACTTCAGTTACAACAATATATAAAAACCAAAAAAAAAATTATTGGTAGACAAAATGAATTCAAAATACAACTATAACAAGAAAAACTAATAAAACACACACAAAATGAGCAAGGGATGTGTAGAACTTCAAAATCTGTGTAGATTATGTGCGGGCCTATTTGATTACATTACACTGAACCGAAACATACACAATTTTTACCATGAAAGAAGAGCCTTTTTTAATACCTTTGATGTGGTTTAAAACAGGATGAACCAGGGCATGGTACGGACCTGCACCTCTATCTACTGAAACTCATGCTCAGATAATGGGATAATTTTTTTTTTTTTTTTTAACTGGAGGAAGGTCAGAGCCACATGGGAGACTTCCGGACATTTGAGAAGATAACTTGCATGCATGCTCTCGAGCTCTTAGTTCCATATGCACACATGGCACAAACACACATTCAGAAACACGCACAGTTGAGATCAATACCCAGAGATGCTGTACAATCCTGCTCCTTCAATCGATATCAGTGCATCAGGAGCCCCGAGGTCTGATCTAAAACATGCACGCTTGCACACACACATAAAAACAGGAGGTCTGTTATATACCAAGTGTTTTGGCTTAAGCCAGATTGCATTCTGGGAATAGCAAGTACGCATGACTCCATGATGGGCATCATGCTATTAATTCTCGCAGTCTGCTAAAACCTGAGCCGGGTTACACAATGGTTGATGTTCTTCATCCAAAGCAAAAAAAAAAAAAAAAAAAAAAAAAAAGCACTAAACAGCAACTCCTTCTCTCGGATAAATGATCCGTCTGTAAGCGTTATTGTATTGGGGATGACAGAGATGAACGCATGTTCTCATTCACTACAAGGTATTTAAGACGCAGCCTTTTATCTTGCTTGTTGATGACAGATGTCATCAGTCTTGAAACACTTCTTGGCAGGTTGAAGTGGATGGCTTATGCTTAAAGGGATAGTTCACCTAAAAATGAAAATGCACTCACTCTCATGTCGTTTCAAACCTGCACGACACAAAAGTAGAAATTTTGAACAGTTTACTGGTCACTCTTTTCAAAACAATTATTATGAATAGAAATTGGAACTTTTAAGCTTAAAACAAACAAATAAACAAACAAAAACAACCATAAATGTGTCCTAAAAGTAGACCATATGACTTGTGAGCTAAACTTACATTCAAAGGTTTGGGTCAGTAGAATTTTTTTGAAAGAAATTAATACCTTTATTCAACAAGGATGCGCTGAATTAATTGAAAATGATGGTAAAAACATTCATAATGTTACAAAAGATATCTATTTTAAATAAATGCTGTATTTTAAAACTTATTTAAACATAAAACAGTTATTTTAAATTATAATATTTCACAATATTTCTGTTTTTATTGTAGTTTTGATCAAAAAATGCAGCCTTGGTATAAGAGTTCACCCAAAAATGAAAATTCTGTCATCATTTACTCCCCCTTAAGTTGTTCCAAACTTGTATACATTTTTTTGTTCTGCTGTACACAAAGGAATATATTTGGAAGAATGTTTGTAACCAAGCAGATTTTTCCTACTATGCTTGTCAATGGGGGGTGAGATCTGCTTAGTTACAAACATTCTTCTAAATATCTTTCTTTTGTGTTTTTATACAGGTTTGGAACAACTTAAGGGGGAGTAAATGATGACAGAATTTTCATTTTTGGGTGAACTATCCCAAATATTAATTTAGGGCACTCAAAGCCTTTGAAACCAGATCAGTCCAATTCGTGAATTAATTATCCAGGTTTTGTGAACTTGAATAAAAAGCAAAAAGATTTGCTCATAAATTGAACATCACTACTAACCATTGAGAGCTAGGGCGGATTTTCAGATACTAATAACTATATAGCGCATAAGTTGTATGGAGAACTATATATATATATATATATATATATATATATATAGCAGATTCTTAAACAAAATCTTATGTGTTCCATTGAAGAAATAAAGAAAATCATAAGGATATGGCAAAATACAAGGCTGAGTAAATAATTGCCATTTTTTTGGGTGAACTCTCTCTTTAAGTTCTCTGCTTGAGGAGATTTAACTGCAGCAAAGCGTTTACATGATGCATGTAAACAACATCTAATAGCAAAGTCCCCTGCAGATAGAACCAACTACATGGCATTATTAGATACAAAAAGGAAGCAGGGATGGGATCAAGCTTAATTTTTGCTTTGAGGCACACAGTGAAATTAGCAAAAGATAATAATGAAAAACATCAGAAGATGTATTGAAATGCTTTCCGGGAATAAAAAAGAAAACATTTTGCTGTACGATAAAATAGCATTCACGTGCCTCTCACTATGTAAATTGCAGCATTTCATACCACGTCTCGTTAAAAAGAAAATCCCATCAATGCAGATTTAGTCATTGTTCCATTTTAATCGACCACGTCATCTCGCAAATGTAATTAGATTACATTCTGATCCATTCCATTAAGATCAGTTCAATTCAGTTCAAAAGCTTTATTATCCATTACTTTTAAAAACAGAAAATTATATTTGGCTCATAATGCAAGTCACAAGCTCCATTGTAATGTTATTGAAGAGCTTCATTTGATTCCTGTGTGCTCTTGAACTCTAACATTCAGCAGTCGTCGATTAAACCCTGTTAAACGGCCGTGACTACATTCACAAATTACACCGGCCCATTTAAAATGGATTTGCTCTCATTCACTGCTACTCCTTCTCCATCTGTACAATGGATACTCAAGGTTTTATCTTGCAGAAGGCGAGGCACACACAACTCAAGCCATTCAAAACAGTTTGTGTACTGGTTTTTGGAGGGTTATTTCGTGATTGATTTTCCTTCATGTCAAAGTGAAGTTCAGAAAGCTGTATGTTCCCCACAGCTCATTCAGGCAGAGAGCGAGTGTTTGCTTTGGCTGAGTGAAACTCCTTAATAGGACAGTCAGAGATGGTACAAAGAACAACATAGAACAGATGCACAACATAGTACAGACAGACATACACCTACACTGAAATGGGATTTGGCTCAAGAACTCAGATTTTAAACCAATGACTTTTAACAAACAGCGCACACACACACACACACACACACACTACATTTCCTAGTATGAAGGGCATGAACAGACTAGTTAGACTACTTTGACACAGAAAGATAGCATCAAAAAGGGTAGGGTTTTTTTCCTGAAAGAAATTAAAACTTCTAATCAGTAAAGATGCATTAAAATGATCAAAAGTGAAGGTAAAGAGATTTATGATGTTACAAAAGATTTCAAATAAATGCTGTTTTTTTTTTTTTTTTTAACTTTCTATTCAAAGTATCCTGAAAAAAGTATCAGTTTTCACAAAAAAATATAAAGCAGCACAACTGTTTGCAACTGTTTTCACTTAATTTATAATAATAAGTAAGCAGCAAGTTAGCATATTAGAATGATTTCTGAAGGATCATGTGACTGAATACTGGAAGGTATTCCATGAGGTCTCGGACATAGGAACCCAAATTTTCCTTGATCTTTTGACATTTAGGGCCCTATCATACACCCGGCACAATGCAGCGCCAGATGCGATGCAAGTGTTTTTTGCTAGTTTCAGCCAGACGCAGTTATCATTTTCACATCCTGCACTACGTTGTTTAAATAGCAAATACATTTCGCGCCCATTTGTGTGGCAATGGGCGTGCTGGTCTGAAAACAAGGTGTGTTCAGGTGCATTGTTGGCGCATTGCTATTTTGAGGCAACTGAAATAGACTGCGCCAACTGACCAACTGAAACCTGGTCTAAAGTCAATGGCGCAATATTTTTTTTTGTTGTTATTTAAAGATCGTGTCAGGAATATGGGTGCACAACGCGCCTACACTCTGCTTATTACACACACAGGGATGCGCAACAGCACACAAACATGCCAAATATTAAAAATAAAAGGATTACAATGTAAAAGATTATTATTATGCTCATAAAGATAAAAATGCTTTGGTGGAATCCGGCTTGTCGCGTAGATGGCCTGCTCACTCACTTTTAAAGGGAATGGGAAATGAGACTCTGATTGGTTTATTGCACGTTGCGCCCAAAACACACCCATTACATATTAAGAGAATAGGGACAACCCTTTTAGACCATGCACCGGGCGCGCTGACCATTTTTCCCATCGTAACTAGCAAAAGAGGATTCAGACATGCCCTAAGTGCACTTACACCATGCGCTTTAGGCCATGTGCTTAGATTGTTAAAAAAGGACCCATATAAGAGGTTTTTGCTCAAGTTTCATAGTTTAAAATGTCGTTATTAACAAAGCATTTTATTAAAAGAGCTCCAAAAACAGCGGGATTTGTTATTGTGGGATTTGTTATGTCACATGGTCATACACATTTGCACATGACTGCTGCCAGAGCAAGACATGGGCGAATAGTTTTACATCATCAAACCACAGGCCCCGCCCACTGGCCCTGCCCACTTGCCTACACGCAACCGTCACGTTATATGCGCGTTCACTTTACTCCACGCGCTTGAGTCTGCAAAAAGCAGGACAAATGGAAGAGTAAATGGAAACGCAAAGGAATGCTTGTTTTGACACGTCCTGTTTAAACGGATCATTTGCTCATTTCTGTAGGGACTTCAGAAGGATCCCAGTGTCAGGAACAAATGAATGGTTTATTTTTAATGCTGTCATGGATCACGTCAGAGGATTATATGTTTGTTCGGAGAATTTGACTGCAGATTGTTTTGTAAACGAGGCACAGTGTAATGGAGAGTTCACAATCTTTTGTTGAAATATAAAGCAGTCAGCTGTATTGGATCTGACAGCAGCTACATCACAAAACTATTTCATATTGCTTTTTCTGTAAATGCTGCTTTTCCCGCATTTGTTTTCTTGTGCAAAAAACTTATAAGTGAACATTATAAGTGAACCTCAAGGTATTACCTATTTGTTTTGTTCTTTGGAATAACATTCACCAATAAAGCACAGAGAAAAACACCAGAAATGTGTATTAAGAAAGTATATTGATCACCATACTAAAGCAAACACAAACCCGCCCCATATTCAATCTACTTTCCCTTGAGATTGTGTTCCAGTTGTTTGCGGCAACATATGAAATATAGTTCATTCAATAACACTGTCCTGCTTTCTGATTAAATATTCTACACCGGTCGCTGTTCCTGGTCGTGGATGCAGGATGACATCATGCCTGGCGATGATGCAATCGTGCAGAGCTGCTGGGTAAGTGAGCAGGGAGAGGACGCCAGTTCATCATGTGTCACCTTTTAACAAGTCAACCTCATTTTAATCCATCAGACCACCCTGCAGTAAATATGGAGTGTATGGATTGTGCGTGCGACAGTGTGTGTGGATCCTCTATTCATTAGAAATGCAGTCATCTTCATTTGTACCCATGTGTGATAGGATGAGGCCATACACCGTGCATCTTTTTAGACATGCAACAGTTGCAGGGGGTTGCAGGTTTTTTTTTGTTCGGTGCACCACTAAATCACGGTTCCTCCACGCTTTGAATGTAGAATAAAACATCAGTATTCATCTGCTAAGGTGTACTGGTGTACCTTAGTCAAGCTATATGTCATATTGAGTTGATGCTAATGAAAATGTGGTTCTGGGGATAGAAGTATAGTCTATATATATATATATATATATATATATATATATATATATATATTAAAAGTTTAACAGTGGGAAAGCTACTTTCTATTTTTGCTGTAATGTATTTTTCTTAAAATAAAAAACTAAGTTAAACAATATGCAAAAACTATTATATATATCTATATATATATATATATATATATATATATATTTGTAAATAAGTTAAATAAATAATATAATAAAGGGATATATGTATATTTTCTTTTATTATATATTATATATTTTATTATAGGCTATATTATATATTTAACTCATTTATATATAAATAAATATACACATTGAAAAAAAGAGAGAATTTTTAGCAAACAAAAATGAAAATTAGAAATGATCTAGTTCTTGTTTTCATCCACAAAAAATTAAATACAGCATCTATAGTGACAAGACAATAAAAACATAACATATAAAAATTTTTATTAAAAGTTAAATCAGTGGGAAAGCAACTATCTTTCTATTTTTTGCTGTAATATATATATATATATATACACACACACGTGGCTAGTGGTTTTCCAAATTTACTAGCCACTCAGCATCTTCATTGGCCACAATTTGGAGATACCATGGGGAAAAACTGCTATATAGATATTTTTAATATTATGTCATAACTTGGCAGCAGGTATATTACGCTGCTGTCACTTTAAGACCTGATGCACGGATCCATTATATGTTTTCTTTCTCAACTGTTTACGTTTACTTAAAACATAACTGACTGTTTATGTGAATACTCGCCAAGACCGGCATTTTTACAATATTTTGTTTTTATTTGACTGAGAGAGGTGGCTTTTTGTGCACGCACTTTGGTTGCAAGCACAAAATCTGCAGGAATGAGTAAAAATTTGCACAATTCCACGTCGAAAGTCAAGCCCTGTAACACCAACAATATTCATCTGGAGCAAATGAAACAAGTGAGTGAGGGGAGGCGGGTTTTTGTGTCAGAGATGAGAGAGCGAAAAAGTGCAGCTAATGAGTATTGGAAGCATTTCAGATATTTCGATATCAATATGTATCAAAAAATAAATATTTTTGACAACACTACATTGCACTAGTTTGTTTATTATTTCAGATGCCTTTTTAAAAGACTACAATTGAAAAATGTATAGCCTATATTATACATAAAATTCAACCCGCCAAAGAGGCTAGGGTAACACTTTAGTATAAGGAACACGTATTCACTATTAACTGTGACTTTTCCCTCAATAAACTCCTAACTTACTGCTTATTAATAATAAGTAAGTTTGTTGTTAAGTTTAGGTATTGGGTAGGATGAAGAATGTAGAATAAGGTCATGCAGAATAAGGCATTAATATGTGCTTAATAAGTATTAATAAACAGCCAATATTCTAGTAATATGCATGCTAATAAGGAACTAGTCAAAAGACCCCAAAATGAAGTGTTACCGAGGCTAGTATGACCTCAAAGAGGCTATCTAGGACCTTAAGTAATTAACAAATTAAACACAGCATCTGCGGTGACATCTAAAGGTTCAGAGCTATATAATGTGACATTTAATATATATGCACACAAATCAATCAACTGAAAAGTGTGACAAAGCCCTCAGCTGCTGCAGGTCCCAGGAGTTCAGCCAACTCTTATAACTGAATATTACACAACAAGCTCTAGCATGTCAGGAAGTGTCCCTGGAAACGCTTCTTCCTTTGGCTCAGCGGCACACTGGTCTTTTGCCGCAGTTTTGGGGAATTAATAGAAACAAACAAGCGCGAAACTCTTGCCTGCACTTACACAGAATTATCTATCTGCAGGACAGATGGCCCTAATAGTGGGTGGCTGCAGCTCTCCGGCCCCCCTCCACCCTTTCTCTCTCTGGCTTTCTGCTGATCTCAACCCTCCGCAATCTGTCTACCCCTCCCTTCCTCTCCGTGTCGCTCTCCCTCATCCACCCCCCCACCCAAAGTAATACGGCCCCCACAAGATTTCGGTGCATTCATCATTGTAATCATGCTGATTAATTATTCAGTGCTCAGCTTCATTTGCCTGCCAGCCCATGATTAGGAGAGCGGAGAGTCAGCTGGGTCCACCCTTCTCTTGGATGTGAAGAAGGCCTGATGAAAGAGCCCAACCAGACTCGTTTCAGTCGGAGCAACAACCACTGTTAGATTCTGATGCTAATTGCTTGCCCAATGCTAATTGCACACTGTAATTAATGTTAGCGAAAGGCAACGAGCTGTGGAGCCATCGATTCTCACACTTGGCTGGTGTGAAGGGTGGACAACACAGCAGGAAATGAGATGTTACGGGGGCAGAGAGTTCAACATCCCTTGCTAAAAAGATCTGCTGATTTTCATACTGGTTTAATGCTGGTTTAGCTGGTGGGTCAACACAAATCTCATGGCAATTTGTAACTAGTTTACATTTTGATGAATTGGCGGCTAATTCTTAAGAAATTATTTGATCTCATTTGTACACGATCTGCTTAGGCCTTGGGCTGGGTATCGATTCAGATGATTCGATTCGATTCACCAGATCTCAATTCGATTCGATTTCGATTTCTCTTTTGCTTGAATGTTTAAACTGGAAATGATTTAAACTTTAGCATGCCCGATCGGGACACTGACAGTTCCTTTAACAGTCCGAACATCTTTCACACCGAAAGGCGCACCTGCATCCGCCATGCTCAGCACTGAATGAATAACAGTGTTCTCCGCCCGATGTAACATCGCACAAAATAAATAAGAGGATGACATCTAGTGGAGAAGATTAGTATTAAGATTAACGCCAATCAAATATTGGCTGCGTCCGAAAACTGGAAAATGCTGCCTTCAGAGAACACATTTCAAGGTAGGAAGGCAGCAAGGCACGTCCGAATTCAATGTTAGCCTCACTTCCTGTCTCCTGAGATACCTTCATCTGATCGATTTTTGAAGGCAGCATAGATGTATCCTTCGCTGCCTTTTATAACCTACAATCCTGTGCGTTTCATTCTGTGACAGTTGAGATAGAAGAATAAAGATGGCATCCGAAAGTTGCGTTTTCTGATCAGTTTGTATGTAAATATACATTTTTGACCAACATTTTCCACTTTTGATGTCATTTCTAGTGAGAAATTACTACTGTAGTAATTAAATATTTGTTTAGTTTTCACCAAAGCTCGCACTATATTGCTGTAGATGATTAAACTGTTACGCTGCCTCAGAAGTCTGTCCGAAATCAGTTTCGTGAGGTGCCTTCATGCTCAAACACTGCCTTACAAGTTATTGCCTGATAAGACAGCGAGGCATCAAATCAGCTGCCTAGGTTTTCGGATGCAGTCATAATGTTCAATGTTTGCAGAATAATTACATAAAAAATAGTTTTTTGGCTTTTGAGAATTGATATCGAATCTATAACATTTTAATCAAAAATTCATTTTTTTTTTTTTTTTTTTTTGCACAGCCCTACTTACATCCCAGTGATAGTTTAGGGGTGAGGTTATACTATAAAAAATGATTTTTCAATGTTGTAACTAAAACAAACATTATTGGAGTATGTTTTACAAGAAAATAGTTTTTCTGTGTTTCTCTGTTTTCATGTTTAAATTCAATGTGTTTTGTAATTGTTCATAAAATTTACTAGCAATTTCTGAGTGAAAATTGTTTATTTCAGTTACCTCATTCGTACTTTTTTAAATAAAAATCTTAGATTTTTGTACAATTCGCATCATACAAATTCATACAAAATTGTCATTCTGTAAAAAAAAAAAAAAAAAAAGTTAAGTTTGTGAGATTGTGTTGGTTGGGTCACCAGGTTCCACATGTTTTTCCAGATTTATTTATTCTCATATTGGTTTGTTTTGCCTTGGGGCAAACCGTGGGTTGGAAGGCAGTGGTGTCTGCCCTGACAGGGCAGCTGGACGCTCGCCGCTTAGGGTCCCATCAGTCCAGATTAGTTGAGCTGGAGATCCAGCTGCCTTGATGAGTAGCAGATGGCAGATGATGGGTGACCCCTGTAGGGCTTGTTCTGGGACGGGGTTTGCACACTAGAGAAGGCAAACCCTCACACATTTGGATGCAGAAGGGTACGCTTGCACTTAGTTGCCTATTAAGAATTTAATTAACTCATATTGTAAAGTGATAGTTCACCCTCAAAATTAAAATGTGTCATCTTAGCCTCATGACATTCCAAATCTGTTTGACTTTATTTCTTCTGCAAAGATATTTTGAGGAACGTTGGGGAATGTCAAAACAACACTGCTGCAATGACCTTCAAAAAAATGAGTCATTTCTCAAAATATCTTTGTTTGTGTTCCACCGAAGAAAGAAAGACATACAAATTTCGGAATGACATGAAGGTGAGTAATTGACAACAGAAATTTTTGGGTGAACCTACTCTTCTAGGACTGTATAATAGTGGTATTTATATATAAAGACAAAACATAACTTAAAGGGATAGTTTACAAAAATAAAATTATGTTATGATTTATTCATCTTCATGTTGTTCCAAACCTGTGACGTTCTTTATTCAGCAAAACACAAAAGAAGATATTTTGAATAACGCTGGTTTAAGAGTGTAACTTTAGAAGAATGTCCCTAGTTCTCTTTTCCATGAAAGTGGCTTCAGAAACCTTGGAATATAGTGCTGTATGGATTACTTTTATAGTTCTTTTAGAGCGTTACATGGAAAAAAGTCATAGCAAACATCTATGATCTATTTATTTTAACAAGTTATAAGAGAATATTCATGTTTAACCATTTTCCATAAAAAGTGAGAAAATGATGACAGAATTTTCATGTTTCATTCCCTTTAAGTACAGATATTAACCCTTAAATGCATACCTCGGGTCTTTAGTGACCCGGGACGTCATTCACTACCCTCTACCTCGTTCAGTTTTTAAAGTTAGACATCAACCTTCTTGGTATTCCTCAATTAATTCATTATAAAGAATATAACAAGAAAAAAAATCATAAAATTATAAAAGAATGCCTATTTTTGTATTAATTTTTTGTAAAAATTGTATAGGGTCGCAAATGACCCGAGGTGTGTATCAGTGTACGTATATTTTTTCTGCACAACAGTAATTGAATCTTAGATGACGGAATAAGTGCAATTCACCTTTATTCCACAAGGTGGCAATGTCTGATACACAATGCTGAAGTGACGACTCATTCAGACAGAAAATGAAATAATAAACAAACATGAAATGGCTCAGCGATTTACTGCAGAACAAGTACTGAACGCAATCAAATATGACTGTAACTGTTACAGGATGAATATGATGAAGCTGTTAGCGATCGAAATATTGATTTTGAAGATGTTGAAAATTATAGTTTTGAAAATACGTTTGAGATCGCGAATGGGCTCATATCCGTGACCTCAAACATAAAACTAGCCCATTATTTGCTGAATTTACTGGGAAATGAGCTCTGATGAGGACAGTGAGGATGGCAAAAAACATCTGCTCAAACTGAGCCCTTTCAAGCTCCAAAAGGTAACAAAATACGATTTATTTTATTCTTCTGTAATTGTTACTCTAATATCAGAGGAGTTTTATATTATCGCGACAGGTAGAGATCCTTCCGTATATATAGATCCGGGTCGATAAAGACCCTAGAATGATTGGCGAAACAGTCATGCATTTAAGGGTTAAATAATAAAAAACAAAAAGGTATTATGACAAACACACAGATGGAATAGTCATAACTGAAAAGTTTACTCATTGAATTACTGTGCATTTGTGGGCCGTGAAGTCGTGATGTCCATGTCCTGTGTCACAGTTTTGATACCACACTTTGTGAAAAAAGAAGCCATAAATGCGTAGCTAGAGATCTCCCACATAGCCTGTGAGCTAAACCACGAGAATAGCCCTACTGGTCTGAGAGGTTTCTACTTTCTACACACCCACATTAGTCCAGATGGGCACCAGCAGAGAGAGGTGAGTCACTGTCAAACCACACAAACACACTCACCAGACCTTAAATAACTGAGCGTGCTTATGATATACAAACAATCTTCAGGAACAGCAGGGGAAATGTTGTTTTTCTGCATTGAGCTATTGCTGCAGTATATTCGCCTGATAAATGTGTCTGACTCAGAGAGTGATGTATGACTAAACATTCCACTTTCAACAATCTCCTGTCAAACTCTATTTTTTCTTTGTTGCTGTCACCCGCCTTTCTGTTCCTCGCCATCATTAAAGCTTTTTGTCCATTCCCCCTCAAAAGTGGGCTGCTTCCTTTTTATAGCTTAATTGCGAGAACATCAAGGACGACATCAAGCAATCTTTTTTTAACAGACAAAGAGGCTTTTTCATTTTCTAAATTCAATTACTTCTATTCAGATTGGGAATGGTTCATAGTCGAGGCCTCTTGATGAGACACTCAGTCTGTTTTTGGGGTCTTTCTGAGGAACACACAATGTCCTGCTAGCTCTCAAATAAACAAACAAAAAAAAAATACTAATTAAGCGTCACTCGTACGACAACTGCAGTAAGTCTGGCGTGGCCCAAAAAGGACAGAAAAAAGCAAGATTCTGTGGGAACGGTGTGAAATCTTAACTAGATCTTTATGACCTCAAAACAACATAAAAACCTGCAGTTAGAAGTAGTCGTTGGGTAATTTCTGAAGAAAATACCGTGCAAAATTTAAGGAGCACACACATTATATATATATATATATATATATATATATATATATATATATATATATATATATATATAGTGCTGTCAAATCGATTAATGCGAACACTAACATAAACGTTAGTGTTTACATATGTTTGTGTATGTTTATATATTTATATTTACATATATGTATCTGTGTATATACTGTATGTTATATAAATATAATATATACACAAATATTTTATGTACACACAAACTTTTATGTTAGATGCGATTAATCGTGATTAATCGTTTTGACAGCACTAAAATATATATTACGTTAAACATGTATAAATATAAAGCATACATAAATATGTATTACGTATACACACCATTCCATTTAAGTCCTATCCCTCCCACACTCTATTAATTTGATGGAATGAATCACTGAACTTCATCACTCGAGATATCCTGCTGCTCTTTTCTTAAACAGAGAAAGCTGTTTGCACTGTCTATTTTGCCAGTCTTTCTCAAAAGGATTGACAAACAACATGTCACTTTTGTTCTAAGGACAAACAATTATCATCATGAAGAAAGCAACACAATTTTCACAGTGAGGACTCTTTTTCACAAAAAAGAGACTGGAAAGACATGTGGTCTGTTTCTTAGAGCATGTACTCTGTAGACAATGTTCAAATTCAGATCACAACAATTCCCTTTATGTCCTCTTTTGTATCAATAAAGGTGTTCAAAATGGCAAAAATAAAACTACATTTTAAATTTTTTGTAAATATGAGTGATAGTTACTCATGATCAGTGTCAGAGGTAGTGCATTACAAGCAACGCTTGTTATGTAATCAGATTACTTTTTTCAAGTAAATATAAGTTACACATTACTTTTAAATTTAAAACAAAAAAAAACCTTTGCTACTTTTTCAAATAAGTAACACAAGATACTTTATTTTCTCATAAACCCTATACAATTTATATTTGCTGCTTATTTAGTTATTTAAAATGAGCTGATGCAACACAATTCTTGCACATTTTGTCCAGCTTATTGCACAGTTATGAAAATGATATTGATATGTATATTTAGTTAATGCATTCGCATTAGGACTACATACTTTTCATTGCCCATGTATGCAAATCCAGATTTAGACCAACTTAAGTTGTTTTATTTCTTGCTATATGCCAGTAAAGAAAAAAAAATGTTAAAAATATGCAAAAAAAATGGATGATACAAATGACTAACACTGTCAAACCATCCAGTGAAATTAATGAGTTTGTTTCACTCAAATAATAATGAAAGTTCATTGTACTTAATAGAAAAAAGTTGTGTGAGATCAAATTTTGATTTTAGTAATCTGAACTTAATATGATTGAGTTAAATGTAAATACTCAAATGTTTTGAGTATTCTGAACTTGAGTTTTACAGTTTTTACAGTGCTCCTGCTCTGTTAACATCGTTTTGTACCAATTTTTGCTTAGTCTTATGTAACTTTATTACTTTGAGTTTGACAAACTTAAACCATTTAAGGCAATCGGTTTCCTCAAACTGTTTAAGTAGCTATATATTTGTGTAAGACTTTAGATTTGTTAGATTTGTTACTTGAATTCAGACTGAATGAGTCGAATAAACTTAAAATCTTTAAGTTGAGTTACTCTAATGATTGACAAAACCAAGACTAATAATTTAACTTAATGTACATTTACAGTCAATCTACCTACAAAGAGTACTCATTTACTGGTTTTAAAACTTAAATGGTTTAAGGCAGTTGATTTCCTCAAATGGTTTAAGTTACCATAACTTATCGAGTTTTACGGTGTATAAGGGTAATTTCCAAACTTATAACCCTGAGAATGAGCAAGAGTATAGTGATGCTT